>NC_056746.1:646673504-646706004 GCF_019279795.1 Protopterus annectens
CATCATGTCCAAAGCTGCAAAGGCATCAAGAGATCTAACACAGAATACAGCCTGTGATTCCATGCTATTGGTAGGTTATTAACCACTCAGGTGAGGGCTATACATGAGCTATGCCTAACTCAAAAATTACACTGACAGGGCACTAAAAAGTCACATGATATAAAATAAGAGTATATATTTGTGCATATTACCCGCACTGTCCTTGATGAAGATTTCATGATCAGGGAAAATATTTAGCCCTATGGACTGTAGGTAAGAGTTTATTAACAATATAGTGCCAGGAGTTGTCCACAATAAACTGGACACATAACTGAAACAATTTTCATGATCTCATAATAATCAACATATATAAACTTAGTCCAGCAAAAATCTGGTAAGCCATTGAAACAGCCATTGCAAATGTCAGTAGGTGAGCCCAAAGAGAGGGACTGGCTTATTTTGGCAAGTTTGTCTGCAAAGAATTGTGCGCCTTTCTCACAGTTATGTGAAAAAAAAAAAAAAAACTCACATAGGCTGGGCTGCGCACCCTGCTAACAACCTTAAAAAAGTACATCTGGACAATTTCATGCATTAGAAATCTCAGTGGATACAAACTTTCCTTCATATGTGAGATTTCTATTTGTTGTACAGCATAGTGCAAATCCAGAGTAAGCTTGCCCTTAAGAAGGGATGTCCCATGCCACCTGTGCTACACACTTTATTTTTGTCTTTAAAATGACCTTAACTCTAAGTAAAACCAAGGATGTTATGTGGTCCAATCTTGCCTACATTCTTACTCACGGGTTCGGAGCCGAGTATCGGCTCTGACTCGGCCAACTTTTTATTTTCTAGCATGAAGTCTCTAATTGGCTGAGCTAAACAGGTATCCCATGTTGCACTGCTCCATAGCCCCAGATCTCATTTGCCGCTCATGTAGCTAGGACGTAGTCTCACTTGGCTGTGGCTAAGTACCTTTAAAACTTCTTTTTTCTCTCAGAAAATTGCGTTTTTTCAAACAAAAGCTATTTTAATAGCTATTTTTCCTTGTTCGTTGTTCTGAATTTGTTGTGAGAGTGTTTTTGGGTATCCCTTCTGTTCCGGCGGGCTAGGCCCATTTAAATTAGAGGACCTAGTCCTCCTTATTTTGTGTAAAGTTTATTTTCTCAGAAAATTGTGGTTTTTCAAACAAAAGCTATTTTAATAGCTATTTTTTCCTTGGTCGTTGTTCTGAATTTGTTGTGAGAGTATGTGTAGACTCCCAAAGAACCGTTTGAATTAGAGATTCTTTGGCTGTTTGTTGTGACAGTAGTTTCCCGCCTTGCCATTTTTTTCAGGTTTCTGTGGCTTGTGTGTGTTTTTTGGTGTACCTCTCGGTTAAGATGTATAAGTATCAAAAGGATCAAAAGGAACATAAACCTTTGGGTTTTAAGAAATGTTCCAAATGTAACTACAAGATGTCCATTACTGATGGACATTCCGTTTGTGTATACTGCCTAGGGGCAATTCATTTACAAGGGTCCTGTAGTTTTTGTCACGCCTTCAGTCTGAGGGTGTTACAGGAAAGGAAAAACAAACTTATACTGAAGGGTCTCCTAAAACCTTCTTTTGAGGAGTCTTTATACTCTTCCTCGAGTACTAAGTCTAAGGCTTCTAAGGAGAAGACGAGATCTCTGGCTCTGTCTGTCTCCACGGAGCCTCCGTTGAAGACTTCTAAACTGGATGCTACCCCTTCAGCTCCTCTGTCCTTGGGGCCACAGGAGGTATCTGTTGTGCTGGAATCGACCTCGGCTCCAATTCTATTGGAACCCATTTGGAGCCAGTCGCCCAGAGTTAGGCATGGGTCTCCAGACAGGAGATCCCAATCTCCATCTCTTTCCTCCATATCCTCCAGGCTGTCTGATTTGGATGTGGATAGGGTGGTTCAGAGGCTCCTGCAGTCACCAGTGTTGGCAAAATTATTTTCGGCTCCGGCCCAGTCGGCTCCAGAGCCTGTCCCGATGCTTGTACCGATGGTTCCTCCTCCAAGCACTTCCTTGTCTTTGGAGCCGGAGTACTCCACTCTGAGTGATGTTCTTGTGCCGGCTCCGATACCCCTCAAGGGTTTATCGGTGCCGACGTTGGCTCCAGCTATGTTGGCTCCGTCCTCTGGTTTCGGAACTCGGGTTTCCTCTGTTGGGGCCAAGGAGGATACTTTGGGATTCCTGTCAGTTCTGAGCCTCCCTCTTGGCGCATCGGCTCGGGGAACCCCAACTCCAATCGTGGCCTCAGAGGCCGGTCGGTCCTCGGATTTTGGGGGACCTGCCTTCGAGGCCATGAGGAGCGCACTGGCCAGATCTTCAGTTACATTACCTGGATCGGTCATTCTGTCCCCTTCTACCCTGGCTAGAGCCTCTGATGTCCCCCTATCAGTAGATGGGGAGCCCAAAGGTCTGGGGATACCCCCATGAGTGGTTCCCAACTTTCTGAGGGCCCCTCGGAGTCTGTGCCTGAGGAGCCCCCAAGAAAGAAGTTGTGCAAGAGGAAGCACATAGACTCCCAGGACGAGTCTCTCACTTCTGATACCGACCTCTAGCAGTCAGAGGGGTCCCCAAGTCATCCTCCAATGACGTCTCTTTCTCCAACATCTTGGAGATTTTGAGGCAGAGAGGTGACTGGCCATCCAAGACCCCCTCTGAGGAGGAGTCGGTATTCCTAATGGCTTTTGGTGCTCAACCCTCCACCTCCTGGGTGTCTCCACCCTTTGACGAGCTTCTGGATTTAATTTGTCGAAGGGCGTGGGAGAATCCTGATTCAGTGGAACCAGTACCCAGATGACCTAATAAGTTTCTTTCAGCTCCCCCAGGGAAGGAGTTCCTGTCCAAAGGGGTTTCTGTAGATGCCATGGTGGTAGCGGCGGCTACTCAGCAGGAAGTAGCCGAGTCTTCTTCCTCCGTCCATCCTCCTAACAAGGAGTCCAGGAGTATGGACCGGTATGGGAAACGTAGCCTTTCATCAGCGACCTTTACCCTATGGTCGCTGAATTACCTTTGTCATTTTACTCAGCTCCAGAGAGATCTCCTTAAGGAGTTAGGAGATACTCTAACAGGTAATGTACCTGAGGCTTTAGCGCAGACTGTTAACGCCCAGTTGTCTACCCTTGGTTCGATTGTCAACTCTTTCATGAGGCTCATATCTTACGCAGCCGAAGGAGCGAGTAGGGCAGCAAGCTCAGGAGTAGCCCTCAGGAGGCAAGCCTGGATGTGCCTGTGTCACTTCACGGAGGCCTTCAAGTCTTACTTCACTGACGCCCCCTTTGATGGTCTTCACTCTTCGGGACCAAAGTGAAAGACACTCTCACCAGATGCAAGCAAGAGGGAAAGACCCTGTCTGCTGTAGGGGTCCATTTTTCCCTCCCTTCTAGGCCTTACCCCAAGGCTCAGAGAGGAGGGAAGATGTGGTTCAAAAAATCACAGAAGTCTTTCCCTGCAGCTCAAGGTGAGCCCCCCTCCAGAGGCAGAGGAGGGGGAGGCTATTTTGGAAGACATCATCCCAGGGGCAGAGGAGGCCCCCGCAACTCGTGAGACTGTGATTCCTTTTGTGGGTCTTCCTACCATCGTTCCTGATGTGTTGCCCGACTGTGCTATTCCAGAGCCAGTTGGGGGCCGCATTTCGTTGTACCCGGAAGCCTGGGGAAGCATCACCCAGGATCGATGGGTGCTTCGAATAGTTACCTGAGGTTATACCATCCCCTTTTTATCAGAGCCCCCCCCAGTCAAGAGAATCCTAGCCATTCCACCTAGTCAAAGGGATCAAGCAGCACTAGAAATCTTAAAGCTGCCGGAATAAGGAGTCATCCAACCTGTCCCCTCAGACCAAATCAGATTAGGGACCTACTCAAGACTCTTTTTGGTGCCGAAAAGAACAGGGGACCTAAGACCTATTCTGGATCTCAGTCGACTGAATCACTACGTTCTGAAGTCCAAGTTCTGAATGGTCACCCTCCAGTCCATTTTTCCGTTGCTGGGAAAAGAAGAATGGATGTGCTCCATCAACCTCAAGGATGCTTACTACCACATCAAAATGGACAGGGCATCCAGGAGTCACTTACGCTTCTGGCTGGGAGTCAGTCATTTCCAGTTTCGTGCCCTGCCCTTTGGTCTCAACACAGCCCCCAGGGTGTTCACCAAGTGTTTGGTGGTGGTGACAGCTCACCTGAGACGTCAAGGATTCCAAGTGTTTCCATACCTGGACGACTGGCTTCTCACCGCCCCCACCAGGCATCTTCTCATTCGAGCCAGGGAAGCTACCATTACCCTCTGTCAATGACTAGGAATTACCTTGAACTGGGGAAAGTCTGCCTTGCTGCCCTCACAGCATGTCACATTTATAGGCACAGAGCTAGACACCATTCGAATGTGGGGCATTCCTGCCCCAAGAAAGGATAGGAGTGTTGCAGAGTCAGGTTCACTCATTGTTACCCCTCAAGAAAGTTCAGGCCAGATGGGATCTCCAGCTCCTGGGATCTATGGTAGCCACCATCATGTTAGTGCCTCTAGCCAGATTACACAGGAGGCTTCTGCAATGGCTCCTCTTTGCCCAATGGTCCTTCCAGGAATTTTCCCTTTCCCACTTGATCCTACTCACAGATCGGTGCAAACAAGACCTTCGTTGGTGGCTATGCTCCACCAATCTGGATGAGGGAAAACCATTTGTTCCTATGTCACCTGTTGCCACGGTGACCACGGACACCTCCCAGATGGGGTGGGGGGGGCATTATCTTGACAGGACGGTCCAAGGCACGTGGCAAGATCACGAGGTACATCTGCACATTAATGTTTTAGAGATGAGAGCGGTGTTACTGGCATTGCGAGCACTTCAGAGCTCTCTTCCTCTGGGAACGATTGCAATTCACTCAGACAACATATCCATTGTGTGGTACCTGAACAAGCAAGGGGAAACCAGATCTTATCCCCTGTGAAGAGAGGGCATGTGAGTGTGGCAGTGGGCAGTGTCTTCCCAATGGTTTCTAGTGGCAACGCACATTCCCGGGAAGGATAATGTGATAGCAGACAGGCTGAGCAGAGCTATTCTGATGCCTTACGAGTGGTCCCTGAAACGCCGGGTTGCGGAACAGATTTTCAGCAGGTGGGGTCAGCCTTGCTGTGATCTTTTTGCCAATCCCCTCAATGCCAAGTGCAGCAACTACTTCACACTGATCCCTACACAGGGGGAGTCACCCAGGGATGCTCTAGTCCACGATTGGCCCCCCTGGTCTGCTATATGCTTTCCCTCCATTTTCTCTGTTACCAAGAGTGATTCAGAAAGCCATATCCTTGGGAAGCAAGATGATTCTAATTGCCCCACACTGGCCTCACCAAGTCTGGTTCTCCTTTCCTCATCAATACGCAGTGGACAGTCCTTGGATTCTGGACCCAGTACCAGACCTACTGACACACATGTCGGGACAATTCCATCCCTCCCTGCGGACCCTCAGGTTGACAGCCTGGCTACTCCACTTCCATCGTTAGTCAGACTTCATCATTTTTCACCTGAGGTAGTGCACATTTTATCCTCTTCTCATAAGTCTTCCACCAGGAAGATTTATTCCAGCAAGTGGAAAAGATTTTCTATTTGGGCTCAGGCCCAGGGACTGAACCCTTACACAGCCCCAATTCCTGCTGCTTTGGATTTCTTATCCATGCTCTTTTGGCAGGGTTCTGCTCCTGCTACCATTAAGGTCCAGCTGGCTGCTATTTTCAATTTTCATACCTCCTACGAGCCCTCTCTTATGGCCCATAAACTCTGTAAGGCCTTTTTGAAGGGCACCTTGTTACGCTGGCCTCCTGTGTCAGAACCTATCATGCCATGGGACCTAAACTTTGTTTTGAAAGCCCTGACTTTCCCACCTTTTGAACTGGTTGCCACCTGTGAGTTAAAGTTTCTGTCTTGGAAGACTGCCTTCTTAATAGCCATTACATCAGCCAGACAGGTGTCGGAGATTCAACCTCTGTCCATCAAATCCCCATATTTAATCTTTCATAAGGACAGGGTTTCCTTGAGACCTAATCCATCCTTCCTTCCTAAAGTAACTTCTACTGTTAATCTCAATCAGTCTGTTGAGTTGCCAGTTTTCTTTCCTCAATTTTCCAATAAGGCAGAGTTTAAATTTCATCAGTTGGACGTACACACACAATTATGATTCTACTTACACAGGGCAAAACAACTACGGAAGTCTGACTAACTGTTTGTGTCTTTTTCAGAAAGTAGAGCAGGTTCCCCTATTTCTAAGATTACAATTTCCAGATGGATTTCAGATTGTATTTCTTTTATCTATTCGTCAGCAGGCAGAAATCTACTGTTCCCTGTCAAGGCTCACTCTACCAGGGCTGTTTACGCTTCAATGGCTTACCATGCCAGACTATCCTTGGATGATATTTGTGCTGCGGCCACATGGGCTTCTCCACACACCTTTATTACTCATTACAAACTAGATGTGGCTTCTAGGGGCCGGGCTTCTTTTGGTTCCACAGTTCTCAGCAGTATCTTCCTTTGAGCCTCCCAGGATAGAGGTGCTGGGGATGCTGTCCTGTGAGTAAGAATGTAGGCGAGATTGGACCACATAACATCAAGAAGTTATGTACTCACCATAACGTTCGATGTATGTGGTCCATCTCGCCTCACATTGTTACGTACCCTCCCACCTGCCCCCTTCCTGGAGGATCTGGAGGTGATAATTGGTCTTGAGTACCCTTCAATATTAGTTTTTTCTTTACTACCCTGGATAGTGTTCTACCTTCCTGGATTGTGGTTGTGCATGAGGTGTGACTGTGGATTGCTGCAAACTAGATCTGGGGCTATGGAGCAGTGCAACATGGAATACCTGTTTAGCCCAGCCAATTAGAGACTTTGTGCTAGAAAATAAAAAGTTGGCCGAGTCGGAGCCGATACTCGGGTCCGAACCCGTGAGTAAGAATGTGAGGCGAGATGGACCCCATACATTGAACGTTATGGTGAGTACGTAACTTCTTGTTCTTGCCATGTGACAGATCAGTGTACATATACAAACTGTGGCAAGAGAATTAAAAAGACCAGGCACAGCTTTTTATAGGCTGCCATTAGTGAATCTAGACCATTGTCACTGACTCCTTGTAAGAACTGGTCCAACAAAGGGCACATAGTCGCTAGAATTACAACCCACAAATCATGACAATGAACCATTTCAGCATCAAAAGGAAGTATATGAGTGAGACCTCCAGTTTTTGACAAGTTTATCAAATGTATCAGTCCTCTTAAGGGTCATTGCAAAGTTGAGGAACATTTCTATAATGTCAAAAGTGACCAAATCTGGAGATGATTATATTTTAGCTGTATTTCAGCTACATCTTTGGGGGCAGGGCTGTGGGGTGCTTTGCCTCCATGGAGAAAAGAAGCTTAAATATTTTTTGATGATCATCAATTATTTGCTTCCAAAATGCATTTGACAAGCTGATAAGTAAAATACTGTCTGGGAGACAAGGAAAAAGAGTAGGTCAGTTGGTCAAAAACACCTTTATGGTCAATGATTTTGGCCAGTTAATTAAAGTTCAGTATCCTCAAGATGGTTGCTGCAAGAAGGGATGTCTTCATACCCCCAAGGTGAGGGGAGCAAAAAGATGATTATTGCATAAAGGTATTTGCCCACTACAAAAAAATGATACTCAGAATGTTTTTTGCATTTGTCCTTTCTTTTAATACAGAATGTCTATGAACAACCTGTGGTCATGATGACATCAGGCAGCCATTGTGGAATAGATACTAGAAAATAGCACAGATCAGTTTGTTTAACAGCAATATATGTTGAGATGTCTGTGTACATTTGCACCAATTAATCTTGAAATGTTAATAGTCAATTGTGTTTAACTGAAACTTATTACTCATTGTAAATGTTCCACTGAAAGCAGTCCAGTTTAAGGACTGTAGGGGTAAGGAAGGTTGTGTAGCTGCGGTGGTGCAGCGGTAGCATTGTTGCCTCACAGCAAGAGGTTCTCCTGTTCGATTCTTGGCTGGAGTGCCTTCTGTGTGGAGTCTGCATGTCTTCCCCGCGGTCAAGTGGCATTTGAAAGACATGTGGGAATGGGCGTGCCTTTGTTGAAAGTTGGGCGTCAGGCTGGTAACTCGGCACCATAAAAAATCTACTGACAATCATTAGTGAACCGGAGTTCTGCTGTGGCAACTCCTAACCGGAAAAAGACAAACAACAACAACAAGGGGTAAGGAAGGTTGTACAAGCCTGGAGTTTTTAGAGATGCAAGGGTATGTGAGGCTTTCCCAGTGCAACAAAAATGTATGTTTTTGTCTGTTGCTATTAAAGTAAACAATATACACGGTTGACTTGAGATTCATTTTTCCATGGTATAAGCTTTCCCATGCAGTATTCTGCTATAGATCTGTCTGTGTGCATGATCCCTTGGAATGAATGCCTTGGATAGCTTTAATAAGACCATACCAGATTAACTTCTGTTACCTATATCTCAAAGAATAAGGACAGAGATTTTGATGAAATCAGGGTGTGCAGAATGACAAGTCATGAACCCATATTGTCTCTCATATAAGACAATATTAATTTTTAGAAGTGCATGAACCAGGAATAAACTACCTTTCCAAGGATTTCCATTAGGAATGACTGAGCCTGTGATGACAACCCAAATTTTTTTCCAAGGCTTTGTAATGATTTCTGTACTAATGAAACAAGTTAGGTTACTAGTTTACTCGGTCTGCTAAGGATTCATCTACCAAGCAGGTGAAGAGTAGGATACAGCTTGACCTGAAGTCATATTTGTTACAGTTTCTTTGTTTTAGTTAGCATCCACAAGAGGGGAACCTATATTATGGGAAGGGTTTTCATCACTAATTGCAGAGAATTGTCAGCTAAAGGAAGGCCTTATGAATTGCTTTTCTCACTGGCGTAGACATGATTAGAACATTTATAGAGACTAGTAAAGACTATAAGGAGACCTTTTGAAGATCCATGGATTAAGGTTAATTATAGGAACTTGAAATAAAGAATTAGTGGTTGTCAAATTATTGCCTCAAAAGCAATAATATTGTTTTCTTCCTGCAAGCATTGCTACATTACCTGTATTTTCAGTCACATAAGTTCACAGTAAATAAAGAATTTGATGCTTTCAGCAATCTTCTATTTTACATCTGGGAACATCACCAGCCTCCATGCAACCTATGCTGTTACTTATACATCAGACTTCTGCTCAAACCTAGAAAAATGCAAGGATCTGTCAGTCTATAGTAGAACCAAATATATTGAAAAAAACATTCATCCTAGGGGTCCACCAGTATAAGTAAGCTCTAAAACAAAAGAAATGAAAAACATTCTAATGTCTTTTAATAAATCTGAATATGTCCACATGAAAGACTCCATCAAAAATCCCAGTAAAGAACTAAAAACTATCAGCAGAAAGCTAAGCATGAATGGAACTAGCATCGGAAGGTAAGGGCAATTATGAACCCTTCTTTAATTACACTGGGAAATTCAGAAACAATGTCCAGCAGTAATCTGAACTAATCCAAAATGGCATTACCCCATATGACCCAAAGGAGATAGATAATAGGATCATAGGATGTTATTAGGCTAATGGCCCTAGGGCCCTTACAAGCCTAGCCAGGTTCTGCCACATATATTTGCAAATAGGTTTAGTACAGAAACAGTCATGAAAATCCTGAAAATCCCTGAATACCTGACACTTCCAAGGGTTGTAAGGAAACATTCCCTAACTGCACCCCCCCCCCCCCAAAAAAAAAATATCACATCCATCAGCCCAGAAAATTTACCTGGATGCCTAATAAATAGCACCAAGCATGTCCTCACTGAAACCCTTCGGAACTTGAGCTTGGCCACAAGGTATCTCCCTGAAGATTGAAGGGGGTCATAAGGGGGTCCCAATCAGAAAGCCACATATCTTGGGAACTATACACCCATCAGTCTAAGTAGTCTAATCTTTAAGGTCATAGAACATATCACATCTGACTTCAAGAATCTCAAGCCTAGATCCTCAGCAGTTTGTGTTTGTCAACTAATACATGCAGCTTATCTGGATGTAGCCAATTATTTTTCAACATCCTCTGTATTGTTATTGTAAGCAAATTAAGACACCTAAATCTAGACCTGAATGTCTTAAGGTAGGTAGTAAACTGTATAAAGGATAGATCCCACATGGTTAAAGTAGCAAGTGCCTCCTAAGAATGCAAAAATGTAGTGGTTGTGTCAATGAGGAGTCAGTGTTGGGTGACCTGTTATTTGACATGCACTTCGACAGCCTCCAACACATTAACTCTAATGAATGGTTAATAACATTTGCAGATAAATACAAGTGGGTTCTGCTGTCCAATGAGCTCTTATTATGGTGTCATTCCAGAAATAAATAATTCATACAAAACAATGAGGTGCTCAGACAGGGATACAATTAAAGGATAATATGTGTAGTATTTTATTTAGTTAAAACTCTTGTATCCAAAGCACCCCACTTCAAACTGATATGGTAATCATAGGCCTTGGCACCTTGGTTGACAACTCCTTTCTTCGACCACAATGTTGTATAAATAGAAAGGAAATCCTGTTTAGCACAACTGAATTCTAAAGGTGTCTCATATAGGTAAAAATAAGTTATCATCCTTCTGTAGCCTGCTTTTGGTAAGTACCTGTCCAGGTACATCAAGCAGCAAGAAAGGCTGCAATGGTTCATAACCAAAAAGATTACTGGTCTAAAGGCCATTTGCTACCAAGACAAGCCTGAAGCCCTATCTCTTCATTTAGTGTCTTGGAGATCTACATCTTACACTCTATTCCATTAAAGACCAAACTCTCCCTCTGATGTCTTACATAACTGCAAGGCAAACAACTCCATAACACTAGAACTAAGGAGTTGAATCTCCATCACCACATAACTAAAACACACTAGAGAGACAGATTTACTTCCCCGCTGCTAACCCCAACTCTGGAATAAATTGCCTTATGTTAAACATCTTTAAAGACTTGATTTGATGATTGGATTGGCATCCACAAATTCATGCCTAATCTGCTTTGCCCTTCTTGAAGCAAAAGGTACATTATGAAGATGACTATTAGTGAGGATAAATGGTCTCACAAATTACTTGCCTTATAATTACTATGATCCTAAGCTCTGTGTGTAACATTTATTATGTCAATAGAAGCATTTATACAAAAAATATATCAAAATGATGCAAAAAATAAACAATATTACTCTGCCTTTGTGTTTCTGTTCTGTTTTATTTTTTGTAAATTTCTTCACTTGGGCTATGCCTGCAAATGATCTATTATGATCCATTTACTACGCCAGTAAATAAAGTTGAATAAGTAAATAAAAATACAGCCACATATGTTTATTAAATGTTTATCAGAGCTTCAGTCAACATTTCTGAATTCAACAAATAAAGAAAATGCTGAACTAGAGCTCTGATTCTGAATGTGAACATTCTGGAATGTAAGTTAATCAGAGAATGTTGCTAAATGTAAAAAATCAGAGAAATACTGTTGTTTAAGTTGAACATGATAATGTTTACAGTGGAAGAAATCTTGGAAGTATCCAGTCCAGGGTGGGCAGCACTTTAATGTTAAGGTCAGTTCTAGTACTGGGAACATGACTTCTCAAGAAAGAGGAGCTCTCACTGGAATTATTGATCCTGGTTACATGGACATTTCTGTGAATGCTGAAACTACCAGACAGCAGAACTTCCGTCCCTACAGTATGGTATCCCAAGAAGGAAAACTTCACCTCCTCTTATGGTTTAGCACAACCCTTAGGATGCTTTTCTCCCAACAACATTGTTCTAGTATTGTGTAGGTAACAGAAACATGCTTGTACTTTATAAAACTTTAATTTCCTTGCCTTAGAATCAAAGTAAGGGAAAGCCCATCCACTTTTTTAAGCTTAACGTCTCACATAGTTTGTAGAAGAATTTGTCTCCCTTGCATGACATACCACAGACACAGAGAAAGTTGTAGTTTACCTATGAGGTACAGCTGACAATCTTATACAGGCAATTAGTCCTAGTGATGTTAAGAGCTTGAAAGGTGATATAGAAAAAGAAGTACAGGTGTAAAACTGCTTTTTACTGTCCTTATTGCAGATTGGAAGAGAGGTTACACTGATTCACAACTGCGTCCAATGCAGGCATGATTTTCATAGCAAAACATTGTAATTAGATTAGTCAATGGTTCAAAGACAGTTGTCATCTCTTCTGACAAACTTACATAAGGAGAAATGCTAAGCTTTAAATGTTGGTTGTTTACACTACTTTATATGTTAAAATGAAATAAATGTAGTATTAATGATGTCTGTTACATTTAGAGAAAAGTCAGAAAATATTTTTCTTGCAATTCTTGTAAAGTATTAACACATTTACCATTTTCATGCCCCCCCCAGACAGATCTGCCCAAATCAGGACTGCTCAGCAAGAAGTGAGACAGGTGGCAACCCTATCAAGTAGATGCATTGATAATGTTTAAAATAAGGTCTTTTATGTTTTTTGTGACATCCTTCCAGAGGAGGATGCATATCTGTTACACACATCCATAGGAAGACATATCTTACACTGACTTTTGAGCAGTTCTTAACACAGCTAGAGTGATTGAGCATTTTCTAGTCTACAAATGAAATGTAACCATTGATGGCAACCATGATATATAGGCTCATAGGTTCATAGGTGTGTACTAGGCTAATGGCACTGGAGCCTTTACAAGCCTAGCCCCAAAAACTTGCCCAGGCATCATGCCACCCGATGTTAGTTCACAGTGCCCCTATCCAGTAGTGCAACTGGAGTGATCCCTGGGGGTGAACTTTCTGTTACCCATACACTCGTCAATATTTCTCTTGAAGAGGGCCAGTGAGCTACTCTGCTTGACATGAATGGGAAGCTTATTCCAGAGTATGGGCAGTCTTTGGGAGATAAGCCTGTCCCTCCAGCATGTTCTGTTAATTGTAGTAATGAGGCTGTGATCTAAATATACAGACCCAACTGATATTGCCAACATCCTAGCAGATAGGTTCAGTGCTAACTTTACCCTCCTCTTACCCCTTAAAGAGCCCATCTCTATACCGGAAGAATGCAAAGTTCCTGTAATCACGGCTGCACAGGTAAAAACCACACTCTCCAAAGCCAAGAACACAGCATCCATGGGACCAGACAACATCCTAGGCTGCGTTCTACAAGAACTACAGAACAAACTGGCACCCCACCTAAGTACCATGTTCAGTCATAGCCTCACCCCAGGCTTTGTGCCTGCTGAATGGCGCACAACAACGGTTATCCCACTCCACAAGAGGGGAGTCACCATGGACCCTGGGAACTACCGTCCCATTAGCCTGACGAGCCTGGTCTGCAAGGCCATGGAACGTATCATCATGGAACTTATAAACAAAGACATTGGTAATCTCCAAACTCTGGATCCCACCGAGTTCGGGTTTGTAAAGGGCAGATCATGTCTCCTAAACCTGATAGACTTCTTTGAAGCAGTCACCAAAGCCGTAGACAAGGTTAAGGTGGTTCACACAGCCCATCTAGATCTTGCCAAGGCTTTCAACACCATCCCCCACTCTGGAAGTATAGATAAACTCACTAAACTAGGTATAAATCCCTATGTCACAAGATGGATTGCCAACTGGCTCACTGACAGAACCCACACTGTGAAAGTAGCAAACTCCAAATCTGACTTCAGACTAGTGGCAAATGGAGTACCACAGGGTTCAGTCCTGGGTCCTCTCCTGTTTGGTATCTACTTCGCTGAAGTACAGGCTAACACAGAAGGCCTTTGGCTAATGAAGTTCGCAGATGACTGCAAACTAGGAGCCATAATCGAAACTCCTAACGATGTGGACATCCTACAAAAGAGCCTCACTGAGACAGATGCCTGGTGTCAAAGCCATGGCCTCAAGCTCAATGCCAAAAAGTGCATTGTCACCCCCTTTGGTAAAAACTCTGTACCCATGAACTACAACATAGGCGGTAATATACTTAACACCAAAAGTGTGATAAGAGACTTTGGGACACAGGTGGACACAGGTGGACAGTAGTCTCTCCTTTGATAATCACATTGCCACAGTAGTCAGGAAATCCTTCTACGTGGCACACCTCATCACAAAAGGTTTCTCATCCAGAAAAAAAGAGGTCATTGTTCCCCTCTACTCATCACTCATTAGACCCATTATAGAGTACAATGCCCCTTTTGGTATGTACCTCACAAGACATCTACAACAACTGGAAAGGCTGCAGAAATACCTCACAAAGAGGATTACCGGCCTCTAACGGATGCCCTACGCAGACCGTCTCAAAAAACTCCAGCTTTACTCCGTCGCATATTGCCTACTCAGAGGTGATCTCTGCCTAACATACAAAGCTATGTCAAACCCAGAGCTGTTAGACATGCTCCACTTAAAGAAATCCCAATCCCCTCTAGGGACCTAAACCTTGTCACCACAATAAACAGAACATGCCCAAGGGATAGATCCCTGTCCCAGAGACTTCCCATACTCTGGAATAAACTACCTATCTATGTCAAACAAAGCTCCTCATTAGCAGTCTTCAAGAAAAATCTTGATGACTGGATGGGAAATAGGAAATCCGCCCTGAGGATCACCTCTGTGGCTCTGCTCGACAGTGGCACAGGAAAATAATTTTCTTGGGTGGCAAAAGCCAGGGTACCTTTTTGGCTGGGCTTGTATAGGCCCCAGGGCCGATAGCCTAGTACCTACCTATGAACCTATGAACCTATGGAGCATGTGGTGCAGGGGGATTTCTTTAGGTATAGCATTTCAAATAGGGCTGGGTCAGACGTGGCTTTATAAGTCAAGCAGAGATCACCTCTTAGTAGATGATAAGAGACTGAGAACAACTGAAGTTTCTTGTGTCTGTCCATGTAGGACATATGTTTAAGGCATAGGATACTTTTTGTGAGGTACTTATGTGGCCTCTCCAGCTGTTGTAGGTGTCTGGTCAGGTACATGCCAAACTGGGTGTTATATTCGATGATTGGTCTAATGAGGGATGAGTAGAGAGGGATGATGACTTCTTTCTTCCTAGATGCAAAACCTTTGGTTGTAAGATGTGCCACATAGAAGGACTTTCTGAGCACAGTGGCAATGTGGTGGTTGAAGGTGAGGTGGCTGTTGGCCTGGGTACCTAGATCTCTTATGACCCCTTCAGTGCTCAGTGGGCTCCCATCATTGTGGTAATTCATGGGAAATGAGTTTTTTCCAAAGGAGATGATAACCCATTTTTTGGCGTTAATCTTCAGGCCATGGTTCCAACACCAGTCATTAGTCTCAGAGAGGCCCTTTTGTAGGATGTCTGCGTCACTTGAGGAGTTGATAATGACTCCTAGCTTGCAGTCATCAGCAAATTTGGTCAGCCAGAGTCCTTCTGTGTTAACATGGATTTCTGAGAAGTAGATACCAAACAGGAGAGGGCCCAGGACCGAGTCCTGTGGGACTCCACTCCTGACTGGCCAACAATCTGACTTGGAATCCACAACCTTCACTATGTGGGTCCTGTCTGTGAGCCAATTTGCAACCCACCTAGTGATGTAAGGATTGATGCCTAGTTTGGTGAGTTTATCAATGATACCTAAGTGGGGAATAGTATAAAAGGCTTTGGCCAGGTGAGGTAGGCTGTATGCACTGCCTTACCCTCATCCACAACCTTGGTGACTGCCTCAAAGAAGTCAACCAGGTTCAGCAGGCAGGATCTCCCCTTGACAAAGCCAAAGTGTATGGGGTCAAGAGTTTGGAGATTGCCTATATCTTTGTTAAGCAGATCCATGATTATGCGCTCCATAGCTTTGCATACCAGACTCATCAAGCTAATGGAGCGATAGTTCCCAGGGTCTGAAGTTGCTCCCCCTTTATGGAGTGGCATGACTGTAGCAGTGTGTCATTTGTTAGGGACATAGCCTGAGGTAAGGCTGTGATTGAACAGGGCACACAGATGTGGTGCCAGTTCATTTTGTAGCTCATGTAGGATGCAGCCAGGGATATTATCAGGTCCCATGGACTCTGTACTCTTGGCTTTGGACAATGCAGCTTTTACCTGTGCCACAGAAATGGTGGGTACCAGGCTTTCTTCTTGCATTGTGATAGAGCCCTTGGGGGGGGGGGTTAATGTTGGCACTGAATCTGTTGGTCAGTATGTTGGCTATATCTGTTGGCTCAGTAGAGGAGGTACCATTGTGCAATAACTCAGAGAAAATCTGGGTATTGCCTTGGAGGTTTTTTGATATAGCTATAGAAGGCTTTGTGGTTGTTTTTGGTGTCAGTTACAATTCTGCTCTCATAGCTGGCTTTAGAGGATTTGATAAAGGAGCTCAACTTTTTGTTGAGACTGATAAGGGAGGCTTTCCAGTCTTGTGACTTCATTTTTTTCTGCCACAGTTTCTTCCTTCTGTTGTAGAGTTTATTGATGGCTGGGCACCACCAGATTGTCTTCCATTTTTTGGAGGAGAGCATCTTAGTTCTATTTGGTATAGCAAGGTGCATGCATTTATGTACGTGCTCGTACAGTGCATTGGTGTATGATTCGGCAGTCATGCAGCTATTTGTCATTGGCATGGGTGCCAAGAAGTTAGCCACCTCTGTTTTTAGGAGCCCAAAGTCGGCTTAAGAGAAGTTTTTCAGGGTGGTCACCTTAGTGGGTGGTGTAGGTGAGATGGAGATTTTCATGGTGATCAGTTTGTGGTAAAATTTAACCAGGGAGGAATTGACTATAGGTGTGGAGCAACGGTCTCCCATGTTGGTGATAACCAGGTCAAGGATGTTGCTTCCTCTAGTGGGGTTCAGAATGAGCTGGTCCAAGGTATTGGAATTGATAAATTCCAGAAAGTGCTAGGCCTGTACATTGGTACTTGAATAATTTTACCACTTGATGAAAGGGTAGTTGAAGTCACCCAGTATGAGAGTATTGGGATGGATCTTGATAAATTCCAGGGTGCTTAGGAACTTGGAGTGAAAGTCTAGAGACATGTTTGGGGTTCTATAGCAGGCTATGACTTGTATTGCTGTCTTACCCTGTGTTAGTTGTACTTGAAGTATCTTGGATGCATTATGCTGGGCTACAAGTCTAGCGGTGCATGTATCCTTTAAGAATATGGAGATGCCACCACCTTTGGACCTTCTGGCCATATTCTGGGGCCAAAAGGTATGGAATGAGGTGTGGCCTGGGAGCGCAGGGGTGCTTTCCTGTCTCTTTACACCAAGTCTCCATTACTGCACAAATGTTAACATTCTCCATTTTGAGGAGAGCTTTGAGCGAGTGCATCTTGAGATTTAGACTTCTAGCATTGAGCAGCATGACCCTCAGATTGCATTTGTTTTTAGCTGTTACGGTGGAATTTTGGTCTTTGTCACACTGCCTAAAAAAGGCACTATAGGGCCAGCAAGAACCTTACCCAGTATCCAGAATCCCAGGGGTGACAGATGCAGGCTGTCTCTGTCAAAACATTGAGGTCTGTCAATCTTGTCGTCCCAGGCAGACAGATACTGGATCCCCTTAGAATGACACCAAAAACTTAGCCAATATGGCTGTATTTACTTTAGTATGCATGTGTTATATGTCCTTTCATTAAAAACATTAGGAAATAAAATCAGAAGTACATTAACTATCTATCTATGAAATGTGTAGGGATTTTTACTGTTTTATTGAAGACTTGAGAAAGCTTGGCTTGTTCTACATGAAAGCACTTATCTAAATAAACTTGTTTTAAGCCATGGTGGTCATCTGGATTTTTTTGCTTCATATACTATATATGTATGTATATATAAAGTACATGGTGTAGCACATCCTACACAACTGTATGTATGTATAGAAACATATGAGTGGGTGTATAATGGAGAAATAGATCATAGGATCATATGCTCATAGGAGATCACTAGGCAAATGGCCCCAGGGCCTTTACAAGCCTAGTCAAGTTCAACCCATGTTCCCAAGTGTCTGGTTCAAGCAGACACTAAAATCAGCACATATTGCCCCTGTGCAAGAGGGACACAGATGGAACCCCCAGGGTGAATTTCCAGTTACCCATCCAATTGTCCAAATTACACTTAAATAGGCCCAATGAGAAGCTTTGTTTAACATGAATAAGAAGCTTGTTCCAAAGGTGGGCCAATCTCTATGAGACAAATCTGTCTCTTCAGCAAGTTCTGTTGATGTCTCATACCAGGTTAAGGTCCTTTGCACAAGTGACCTGTGTGCCATTTGACTTGCAAATGTGCAGCATTTCCATTAAAGCTGGGTCTAAGGTTGCTCTATATGCAAAACTCAGGTCACCTCTGAGCAGTCTGTATGACACAGAGTAAAGTGACAATGATTTAAGTCTGTAAACATAAGCCAGATCTTGAAGACCCTGAATTTTCTTTGTAAGGAACCTTTGTGGTCATCCAATTACTGCAGGTGTTAGGAAAGGAACAAACCACAGGGAGCACTGGCCTATATTATTGGCCTGATGAGGGAAAAGCACAGGGGGGATATAACCTCTTTTTTTCTGGAGGCAATACCATTACTTATGAGTTGAGCAATATAAAATACCCTTCTTACCACTGTGGAAACATGGTGAGCGAAGTTAAGGTTGCTGTCGACCTATGTGGCCAGATCTCAACCCACTGACTATGTGCTTAGGGTATTGCTATTGATGTGGTAGTTTGCAAGAGCATCACAATTGCTGAAGGGGATGATAATGCATTTTTCTGCATTAATTTTAAGACCATGGGTTTGGCACCAGTCATTAGTCTGCATAAGACCTTCTTGCAGGATGTTGACATTGCTAGGGGTTTCAATGATTGCTCCCAGTTTGTAGTCATCAGCAAACTTAGTCAGCCACAGTCCTTTAGTTTTAGCCTGTACTTCAAAGAAGTAGATTCCAAACAATAGGGGTCCCAGAACTGATCCCTGTGGAACACCACTGGTTATGGGTCTGCTGAAGGAGGTGGAGTCCTCTGTTTCAATCATATGAGTTCTATCAGTGAGCTAGTTTGCAATCCACCTGACAATATATGGGTTAATATCCAGCTTGATGAGTTTATCAATGATGTCTGAGTGGGAGATTATGTCAAAGGCTTTAGCTAAGTCTAAGTAGGCTACATGCACAGATTTGCCCTCATCTAGGGTCTTTGGTGACTGTCTCAAAGAAGTCCACCGAGTTTAACAGGCATGATCTCCCCTTGATAAAGCCAGACTGGGCGAGATCAAACATTTAGGATTTCCTATATCTTTGTTAATAAGGTCCATGATGATTCGCTCCATGGCCTTGCATTACAGGCTGATCAGGCTAATGGGTATATAGTTCCTGGGGTCTGTAGATGCACCCCCTTTGTGCAAAGGGATGTTGGTAGCTGTTTTCCATTCTGCTGAGATGAAGTCAGTGCTTAGGCGGTGATTGAAAAGCATGCCCAATGGTGATGCTACTTACTATTTTAACCCATGCAGAACACAGCCCGGGATGTTGTCTGGTCCCATAGAGGCTGTGTTTGGGTATTTAACACGTGATCCTCAAGATACTAGGTGGGAGAAAGGTGTTAAGGATGCTTTGGGGTATATGTGGCAGGACAGAGCAGTGAAGTTTTCTTTGAACCTGTCAGCCAGCAAGTTTGCTATATCCACAGATTCTGTATATGTAATACTATTAACTACAAGCTCAATGCAAATCTGGGCCTTACCTTTGAGGTTACAGATATAACTAAAGAATACCTTGTAGTTATCCTTATTTAGGGAAGCTAATTTGGATTCGTAGTTAGCTTTGGAAGACTTCACTAGGTGTCTTATTTGCTTGTTTAAGTTGAGGAGAGAGTGTTTACAGTTTTGAAACCATTCCTTCCTACTTTTAGACAGCAATTTCTTTCTCCTATTGTATAGCTATTAATGGCAGTTGTCCACAAGGCTGGTTTGTGTTTTCTTGAAGATCTTGGTTTGGTTCTGTCAGGTATGGCACAGTCAATACAACCATAAAGGTGTTCACATAAAGGACTGATGTATAACTCTGCATAGGTGTCGCTTTCATTAGTGAGGGGAGGGGCTATAAAACTATTTATACTGTCACATAAGAGGTTGTAATTGGCCTTGGAGAAGTTTTTAGTCTAGTTGTTGCTAAGGTGGGTCTTGTGTTATAGTTACTTCTAGCGAGACTGATTTGTGGTCAGATCTCACCAGGGATGGCCATGCACTGGGGGTGATGCAGAGGTCTCACTTGTTGGTGAGCACCAGATCCAGAATGTTTGAGCCCCATGCGTCAACCAGCTGGTCCATGGCATTGGAGTTAATGAAGTCCAGGAACCTTTGGGCAAGTGAGTTAGAACATGTATAAATTGTAAAACCAAGAACCAGCTCACGACAACGTAACAAAAGCACACCAGAACAGCTGGAACAAAAGAAACAGTAACAGAGATCTGTTTCCAAAAGTATAGCCAATGCACGGACTGGTGAAAAATTAAGCGTTTAATGAAATTAATAAATCACATATAAATCCTCCACGTTAAGTGCTTTCATCCACATAAAAGTGGACTTCATCAGAACACATATAAACAATAATAAATCGTATTTAAAGAATTTTTGGCGCCAAAAAATAAATGCCCATTTAAACATTTAAAGTAACAGGTATCTGTAATCTTAAAAACACAACTGAATATTCAGTTACTCATAAATTAGCCACATATCCATAAGGCTACAGTCTGTAACCAAACTATATACAAAATAATAATAATATTATATGTTACATATATAAAAAACATCATTATAAGAATGAAAATATTATAAGAATAAAAACATTATAAAAACTATTGTGAAAGTAAAATGACTATTGGATCTGAGGAAGAGTTAATATCTATATAAAATATTTAAAAATAAAATATCATAACTTGTATATTTTAAAATTTAGTATGAGATAAGATCTCAACAAAACATACATTTACATCCTAAACTACATACAAAGCAAGGTGCATACATATAAGTGTACAAACACCTATAATAAAAGCAATAAGAATGTACGTATTCAGAACTATCTACATACCACTAAATATATAACTGTAAGTAGTTACATGCAAACCTACTACCATAAAAGTAATTGTATGTTTTCTTTTATATTTAACTTAACTGTAATATAGGTTTAATTGAAATATAATCATTTAATCCAGGTTCTCTAGCAGCATCAGTAAATATTTGCCAAATAGTTTCTCTCTTACCCAAAAGGGCCTTAATATTACCACTACGTGGTCCCACAATGACCTTATCAATAATTGCAAATTTAAATGCATGAACAGCCCCATATAGATCTACATGTCTATATAATGCATTATTTGTATCTTTGGTTCTAATATTATACAGGTGATCATAAATACGTTTCTTGAACTGTCGTTCAGTCTTGCCTATATAGTATGCGGGGCATGACATACATTTTGCTAAATAAATAACATACTTACTATTACAGTTACCATACCTAAAGTGTACATAAGTCCTATTAATATTTTCCAACTTTGCCCCTTCAATGTCCAAAAATCACAGAACATTGTTTACAACAACCACATCTGTTTGTATGTTTACTCAGATTGTTTCTAACCCTAATTATGGGTCCTAATTCAAGTGATTTCTTTAAATTAGTTCCCATTTTATGAACAAACATAGGGCCATAGCCCAGAATATTCCTGACCTCTTCATCCACTACCAAAACATTCCAGTTCTTCCTCACTATACTTTTTATTTGGTTTACATATGGTGAGTATTGCAAAACATACACCCTATTAAATTGCTTTGTCGGGTATTCCGCTAATTTCCCTATGTTTGTGTCTATATCTATCCCTGTGCCCAACAACGGAGGGCATTTTTTTCCCCATTCATGAACTACATAATTAGTAATGTTGTTGAGCATTGCCATAGGGTAACCCCTACTTTTGAACATAGATTTAATGTAATTAATTTAAATGGATTTAGATTAAATGGATTTAGTTTAAATGGAGCATTTATTTTTTGGCGCCAAAAATTCTTTAAATACGATTCATTATTGTTTATATGTGTTCTGATGAAGTCCACTTTTATGTGGATGAAAGCGCTTAATGTGAAGGATTTATATGTGATTTATTAATTTCATTAAACGCTTAAGTTTTCACCAGTCCATGCATTGGCTATACTTTTGGAAACAGATCTCTGTTACTGTTTCTTTTGTTTCAGCTGTTCTTTTTAACATATATAATTTACCCAAGTCGATGGATGGGTAATTAAAGTCACCCAAAATCAGGGTGTTTGGTTCTATCTTGATTGACTCAAGTAGATCCAAGCAGGCTGAGTGGATGTTGTGGAGAGATATTAGCTACAGTCAAATGCATCTGAAGTAATTCAAGGGAATCTTGTTGTTTAACAAATCTAGATGTGTATTTATCTTTAATGAATATTAATACACCACTTCCTTTAGTTCTCAAGCCTTCAGTTGTGGTCTGAACGTCTGGAAGGAAATGTAACCTCGTATAGCTTGGATGCTCTCCACAGCATTAAACCAGGTCTCAGTGACTGCACAAATGTCAGCATCTTCCAAGGTTAGGACCACTTCCAGTGAGTGCAGATTCTGTTTAGACTCCTAGCATTTAGCAGCATAACCTTGAGGTTGTTTTTACAAAGTATTTTATGCTGGGAATTTTGTTTTTGTGACATTGCCTGAAAAGGGCATTATGGAGGTAGCAAAAGCTTTAGCCAGTAACAGTTCAAATAATCAGTGATGTGATAAAAATGCAATTCAAAACTGCAATATATAGTGAAAAAATATATATGGTTTTGCAGAGAACCGCAGATGCCTTGTATTGATCAGATAAATGCAGCAGAGCAGTAGCTGGTTGCCAAACTCTGTGGAACTTTGCTAAAACAAGTGCAAACCCACGCTTAGCAAATGAGAGCAAACTGATTTAATCAGATTAACCAATAAAAGACCTCAAAACTGAGCCCTTTTCCAGCAGCCTTCAATCAGATAAGTTATAACTGCACACTTTTGCCACTAGGGTGCAGAGGAACCTTCTCCAACAAAAGAAGACCTGGTTTAGTGCTCATATTATACAAACAGAACTAGATTCAGCAGGTCTAAATCAAGTCTATGCTGCACCGAACAACAGGCAACAATTTTACAGGAAGAAGAGTTCAAATAAGCAGTGATATGGTAAAAAATGCAGATTAAAAGTGCAATATACAGTGAAAAACTGTTATAGAGATCAGCAGATTCTGCCTTGGATTGATCAAATAAATATAGCAGAGCAGTAGCTGGTCGCCAAACTCTGTGAAGCTTTGTTCAAACAAAAGCAAACCTGGGGCTTATGCAGCAAATGAGAACAAACTGATTTAAACAAATTAACCAGTAAAAAAAGCTCAAAACTGAGCCCTGTTCCAACAACCTTCAGTCAGATGAGTTCTAACTGCACACTCTTGTCACTAAGGTGCAGGGGAACCGTCTCCAACAAAAGATGGCCTGCTCAAGTTATAGGAACAGAGCAATATTCAGCAGGTCTGAATCTAGTCTATGCTACGGCAAATGAAGTGCAATAATTTAAAAAATAAATAAATAATTCAAATAAGCAGACACTGTAAGTCTTCAACCAGCAACTCCTAACTCAGAAGGGCGGAGGCTACCCTCTCCCCCCAACAAAAGTGTAGATCATAAACCTTCTCAATATAAAATAACTGGCCTGAAGTCCAAGTGCTTAAACCAGAACTAAGACACTTTTAGAATAACATAACACACTAAGCCTTCAACCAGCAATTCCCAACTTAGAAGGATGTAAACTGCCTCTCTTGCCACAAGAGTGTAGGCCACAAATCTTCTTAATGTAAAACAACTGGCCTGCGGCCCAAGTGCTTAAACCAAAACTAAGAGGCTTAGAATAACAGTTACAATTTAATCAGGCTACCAACAAGGAGTAATAAATACAGCCAAATAAATGCAATTGGGCACTTTTAAGAACAAGCAGCAAAAGCAAAATAAAGTAATAAAGTAAGAAGCTGCACAAATACAGTAAAATCAGCTGAATAAAATGCTATTTTTAAGTTAAGTGGGAAGGGAGGAATCAGAAGATAATTCAAGGTTAAGAAACTAAGTGGGTGGTCCTTCCCAAATTATCTCTCTCTGTACTCAGTATAATGAGCTGATGAGATGGGACTAGGAGGAGGGCCCAAAATCAGATTTATAATGGGGCGGGCAACTCAAAAGCCACCATGTTTGGTATTACAACAACAGTTGGGCAGGTGGGTGGGAAAATGCAGACAGATATCAGCAATATTCAGGCAGAGTACAGCAAACAAGCCAAACAAGCATGTCAGCTAAATAGAGATATTTCTTGCTAAATGAGGAATGCTATTTCTCAGCTCCTCCCACTAATTAGCTGATTTTATTCCCTGTTTGCAAAGGAATTCTTTGATAACTTTTTAAGTGACCCTAGCGAAGGCCTCTTAAAACTCCAACAGAACAAAAATTTAAAAGAAAACAAATGCAATTCAAGAATAAGATACAAAATAGAAGTGACCAAATCTTAAGTGAAAAACATCAATTCAAAATAAAATGCAGACAGAGGTCAGCAATATTCAGGCAGAGTACAGCAAGCAAGCCAAACAAGCACTCCAGCTAAATAGAGATATTTCTAGCTAAATGAGGAATGCTATTTCTCACCTCCTCCCACTAATTAGCCAATGCTATTCACTGTTTGCATGTGTGTGTGTGTGTGTGTGTGTGTGTGTGTGTGTGTGTGTGTGTGTGTGTGTGTGCACACGCATGTGTATATGTATGTGTGCACTCATATACAACTGGTGACACTTCACCTCCCAATCAACGGTTATGTAACTTTTTCATGTAAAAAAAATCCTTTAATGTATCTGTATTGTGTAGTGCAACCAAGACTTCCCTGATCATCAAACTGAAATAAATAAATAAATAATTTGGTAGAAAAGATTCACTTAGTGTATTGCATTATTTTGAATCTTGAGATGTCTGTCTTCTGAAATTATAAATGATTTTGCTTTAATAGATGTTTTGCACATTTTCATAATAACTTTATATATATAACCATGGTGCTTTTCTCCATTGGTATCCATTGAAAATGGGTTTTATTTCCCAGTCAGACTTTCTTGGTAAAAAAATGTAAATAAGTAAGTAAATAAATAAACAATGGGACTAATGAGGCTGAAGCTCCATGTTTTTATTTTATTTTTATTTATTTTTATTTTTATTTTACATTTGTTAACCGGGAGAGTCCGACTGGATACATGTCCATTTTCAGCGGAGGCCCGGGGAGAAAAGCTCCAGGTACATAACAGACATATGAACATTGTTAATGCAAAAAAGGAAGATAGTTGAGTTCTAAATACAATATAAAGATACATCACATCTTGGGAAAAAAACAACAGCAGCATATTAAAAAAAAACCTAGGTCAGTTACAAAGGCGAGGCACCTTGTTAAAAAGCAGTTAAGGATAGTGAGGTAAGAGAAGGGTAAATGATAGTGGTTAATCAGGTTTGGAACAGGGACATTGCCAGAGAGTATTGAGATGGGGTTTAAGCTTTTTTTTTGAATTGTAGGAGTGAAGGTTCTGAGGTGAGCATGGTTGGTAGGGAGTTCCACATTTTACCTACAAAGTTTGAGAATAGAGAGTCCCCAGCAGAATTATTGGTTTTGGTAGTTTGAGCTAAGATCTTATTGGAGGAGCGTAAAGATTGCAGGTTAATATAGGGGTGAATGATGTTTTTCAGAGCTGGTGTTTTCTCTGGGTGATACAGTATCTGGTGAGCCGTTTTGAGTTGGTTGAAATGGAGTTGGCTGGAAAACTCTAACCACCCTAGTTGCTTCAAGTTAGTGCAGTGGTGCGTTCTAAAGGTGGAATTTGTGGCAAATCTAGCTATGTGATTGTAACAAGAAGCAAGTTTGTTAAGGTTTGTCTTGTTTAGGTTTGTAAAGAGGGGGGAGGCATAGAAAAGACTTGATAGTAGGTGTGTGCTGGCAATTGTAATTTTAGCGTGAGGAGTGAGAAAGTGTTTTACTTTATAGAGAGAGCCAAGCTTTTTATTGACGGTTTTGATGGTAAGATTGAAATGGGTGTCAAATTTAAGGGAGTTATCAATGGTAACACCTAATAGCTTTGTGTGAGCTTCTGGTGATATAGTGATTCCATTGGAGGATGTAATAGAGAAGGTGGGGGGAAGAGTCTTGTTAGTGGGTGAGAAAGTAAGTAGTTTTGTTTTGTTGGGGTTGAGAACTAGTTGACGACTTGAGAACCATTTTTCTATTATGTTGAAGGTGTCTTGGGTTGAAGCAGTGAGGTCTGCCAGGTTGGAGGCAGTGCTGATGATAGTCGAATCATCTGCATATTGAATGCATGTGGCATGGGGGTGATTGTGGGCAGGTCATTAACAAAGATGGTGAAGAGAAGAGGGCCAAGAATAGATCCTTGGGGAACTCCAAGTGTAACAGGTAGGCATGTGGATAATTTGTCCTGCCATAGAACAGCCTGTTGCCTATTGGACAGGTAGGATTGGAACCATTTCAGCGTGGAATTGCTGAGTGATAGTTTTTTTAATGTATGGAGGAGTTGAATGTGGTTCACCATATCAAAGGCCTTGGAGAGGTCTAAGAAAAGAGCAGATGATAGTTTATTATTGTTTCTGAAGTTATTGATGGTATTAGAAAAGGATAGTAGGGCTGATGTGGTACTGTGATTTGGCCTGAAGCAATGTTGGGAGTTGGCTAGAATTTTATTTTTGGTGAGGTGTTCCATCAGTTGTTTGTGGACACACTTTTCCATAATTTTGGCCAGGGGTGAGATTATAGCTATAGGTCTGTAGTTGGTTAGCTCTAGTGAGCTACCACCTTTATGGAGAGGAATAATGTGGGACATTTTCCATATGGAGGGGATGAAGGCTTCTGACAAGGTATGGTTTATGATTATGGAGACGGGATAGGAAATGGCCTCAGCTGCTTTTTGCAGAAACTCAGCTGGGAGAAGGTCATCTGCTAGCTTAGTGGGTTTTAGTTTTTTAAGAAGAGATGTTATAGAGGATATGGGTACTGTATCGAAGGTAAATAGATGATCTGATGTAGTTGTAGTATTCTGCTGGCATGGGTAGTGGAGTGGGCTGGTTGTTTGTTTGAATTGTGTGGCCAGGGATTGTATAGTCTCTGTGAAGAAACTATTGAATGTGTTAGCAATGTTTACAGGGCACTGTTGTTTGCAAGTTTACATTTGTTGACCGGAAAGTCTACTGAACACAGATCCTTTTTCAATGGAGTCCCGGGAGAAAAGCTCCATAACTAAGGTACAAGTACAATGTTCACATGTGTGATGTAGGCATTCTGTTTCTGTTTCCACTTTAGTCTAAAATCCTGTTCTTTTGAAACACTGAATAGGCCACTTATAACTTTCTGCTCTATATCCACTAGACATGTAATCCAGGACTGAGCCCGGGCAAGTCAGAGTATGGCTAAACTACCAAGCAAAGAAAGAGTGAAACACTGACACTAAAACAAATGCTCCATTTTTCATTAATCAGTTTATTACACTTAGCTTGATTGTGACATTCGTGCATTACATATGTAAATATGGTAAGCAGTTCTACATAGGGAAAACAATTGTCAAATGAACTGAATGGGAAGACTAAAAGCACAACACAAAGAGCAGACAAGATGTGGCTAAAGTGTATGAAAAGCAGGAGTCACGGTGATGCAACAATGGGAGAAAATGGGCTTGACAAAGTATACTACAGTGTTTATTAAAATATACAATATTTCTTAAAATATTAAGTGCATTAACATACCATGTTTCCTAAGACCGTGCATTTGGTGGAGAAAACAGATGATGAGCAGGCATGCTTGAATTTGTGCCGAGCCCTTTTTACCATTGTACAAGGGAAATGCAGACATATGCATGACAAATTATGATTAGAGCATCTTTATTTGGCAGTCATTTGTGCTTGTCTCATTAGTATTGCCTGTTTTCATAACTGGTCACCAAACCATTGTTTTCTAGTCTGATAATTGTGGAGTTTGCCAGGGATAGAGAGACATGTTAGTGGGTTGTCAGAAGACTGCCCCTCTTTAGTAGCAATAAACATTCCTAAATTAGTTATCATTTCCATGAGATGATTACTAGGTAGACAGTAAACTGGGGAACCATGCAAATGGCAAACATACACAGTTAACAAACAAATGTAAAAAGAGTACATGAGCAAGAGAATGTCATTAATAATGTAATTTCATGCAGTCAACTCTGGGGAAATGGGCTGAAATGGAATGGAGTTGGAACAGAAACTGTAGAATTTTTTTAACATTAAACATATCATCACTGTAGCTATGACTGGGAAAAAGAAATACAGAAAAGATTAATCTGCAGTGAAAAACTATGGATTTCTTTGGATACTTACTAAAACCCACAGCCAGCATAACTAATAACAGACTGAAGAAGCATAACATAGAAATAGTACTGTAACAGTTGCCAGGGCACTTCTATAGGCTAGGCTTGGAAAGGCTCCAGGGCCATTAGCCTAGTACACACCTATGAACCTATGTACTGAAAAAGATTAATGGGGTAGCGGCATATGTTCATGCAAAGTTGCTAAGCATGCAGTCCATGAGACCATTAGGGAGTCGAGCCCAAATTCCCAATAGCCTCAAAGCACTGCCTGGTTAAGTGACTTGCTCAAGGTCACATGGTAGGAAAATGAAGATGGAAAGATTCAAACCATGTACTCTTTCACTGGAAGCGGAACTTTGGTCCTCTGCACTTACTGCCAGACATATCAAAAGTTCAGTTAAAGGATCAGGAATGGGTTGCTGCACGCCTCAGTTCACTGATGGTTGTAACTACCAGGTTTGCAGTTTCCTGCTAAAGTACATAGAGTCATTTGTAAGTCTTACAGTGCCAAGAGCATAAGTAGTACTTGTGTCATTATCAAGGAGTCAGTTTTGCTGAAGAATGATTGTGTTGAACATTAACAAATCAATTAATGAGCAGAATAACATTAAAAGAGGAAACCATAAAGCAATGAATATTATAACAGAGATACAAGAACTGGAAGTGGGAACTTTAGGAAAGGGTCAGAGCAAACTATATAGAAAAGAAATGGAACTTATGGGAACAATACATGCAGAATAATGTTTTGGTGGAGGAGTAAGGTACAGGAGAAGGCAGGAACTGAGCAATTTATGTACTGTTGAATTGATAATGTATAAATGCATGCATGGATAAGCTGATTCTACTGATAGAACAAGGTGGGCTAGAATTACCCAGTTTGAGGGGTTATTTTAGAGCAACACATTAAGGGCTGTTATACATAGTACAAGCAGAAAACTATAATTCAAAGTGGAAAGGGATGATGATGATACGGGGGAAGCTCAAGAAACAAGGAGAGACTGGGATTTTGATGTAGGATCCATTTCAACTCAGCCAGTTCAATTGCATTTTTCAAATCTTCCCCTGTTATATTTGATTGAATAACTTGTAGGATGCATCCTACATCTGGCGTTAGTTATAGATGTAAGCTGTGTGCTGATTGTAGAACTAAGAATTTAATCTACTTGGCAAGTTGTAAATTATGTATATCTTTTTAGGTAGGTAAAACCAATAGACCATTTAAGGAACATATTTTACAGCATATGTGCAACATTAGGTTAAAAAACTTGTCTAATGCTTTATATATAAACATATTGCTGAGAATGTAGGACAATCTTTTATTTTTATGGCCCTATAATTTATTGAACCAAATATCAGAGGGGAGATTTGAAAAATGCAACTGAACTGGTTGAGTTGAAATGGATTGTGGAATTACAAGCTGATAAATTCCCAGGTTTAAATGGGAATATGCCTTTAAGACCAGCTTTAAAGGCTCGGGATTACATCATTAATTGCAACACTTTTTAACTGATTCTGCTTTTTTATTTGCTTTCCTTGTTTTAAATAGACTGATCTTAGAGTGCACTTTAGATCTGATGAAGCACTTGGTGTAAAAGTGCTTAACTTTTATTTTTATTGTTTTTATTTAAAGTTTTTATTGAAAGTTTTATTAAAGTTTTATTCTTCCAGCCATGGTTGCCAGACTTGTTATTACATTCGATCTTTAGAAAAGTGAAGGAGCAAACTGCATAAGAAAAATGGGAATTATGGGATCAATATATGCAGAGAAGGAACAAGGTTTAAAAGAAGGCACGATCTGAATGAGCTATATAATGCTTAACTAACAATGACTGGATAGATTTTAAGTGCTGTATAATGTTTGCAACTGCAGTTGTCTCAATGGTGTCTGTGATGCAAAATGTTTGCAAAAGTGTCAATGTTTGTTTGTTTTTCATTTATATACGTATAAGATTTCCTATGTCATACACGATAATTTAATGAAGATGATTTTTGTTTATATAAAACAGCATGCATGTGATGTATACCGTTTGTAACTGTGAACATGTTAACATGGTTTCTTTTCTTTAATATAAAATATGTTTGCCTATGTCTTAACTGATAATTTAATAAAGGTGTTAAAAAGAGAGAAGAGAAAAACATGATGCCAAAAAACATCTGTAACCCTCCACAAAAAAAAGTTATCCAAAGGTAAGGAATAGAAAGTTGGTATGCTTTGGCTATAGAATTACAGAACAGCAAAGCAAAGAGAAAAAGTGCATAACATAAGTTATAAAACAACTGCAATTGATAAAGAATTTCCTGTAATATTCAGCCTCCTTCAAAAAAAAAAAAACAATTTTTCCTACTGCAGGGACTGGGTAATAGAATTGTTTTCCAGTCCCTGAATTTTACTGTGTCATAATCAGGTTTGCAGAAGACTGATTTCCCTGTACTATATCACTATATGAGCAGAATAACAAATAAAAGGTAGATAATATAATGCTGCAAGACATCTGTGCCTCAGAAAAATAGTTATCCAAATTTATGAAATAGAAAGTTGGTCATATTTTGTTGATGGCGATGCAGAACATAACATGAGTTATAAAACAGATGAAAATAAAGCATTTTCTACAGCATTCAGGTAAAATAAATAAATAATAATTATCTTTTCTCTGCAGGCATTGAGGAGCAGAATTATGTTCACATCCTTTCCTTTACAGTAATGGCTGTCACACACGAAACTGCAAGGATCTCTAATTATAGTGACAGTTCTGACACCTGAGAAACAGTTTGGGAGGGGATTCACATTCATCTTGGACTACAAAAGGATACTTTGAACAAAGGGCTGTAATTTTACTTACTTCTTACGAAAGTGTAAAAGGGCTTCTGAGACAAACATAAATGAGGGTCATTCCAGGAAAAAAAAAGAAGCAGTCCTGCTATAGCAGGTATATAAAATGACAGTGACTGAGACAAATCAAATTATATGTCAATGGTATGGGAATACAGCCCCACTTCCTTATGACTCAAATAAAGCAGATTTGAAATGGATTATGGGAAAGAGAAAGGATTGAGGAAAGCAAGATCACGTTGAAATGTTAAGCCCTATTGGCAGCCATTTGTTGAAAAACATATTAAAATTCTATAAGAAGCACTCAGTGATATTGAGGTGTTAAAATGTCTCAGTAAACAAAGACAGAGTGAAAACAATACATATTTAGTTCTAAGGTAGATTTTTCTTTTAAGAGCACTGATTTTTCACAGTGCTGGGTTATCCCTTTTGGTTCACAGCTGGGGTGCTTTTTGTGTGATACTTGCATGTTCTTCCTGTACTGTACCCACACAGATTTTTCCCTGACATATTAAAGACATGCTGTAGGTGAAATGGAGATCCTCTGAATTGTTTGTAGGGTGTATGTGTGTGTGTGTGTGTGTGTGTGTGTGTGTGTGTGTGTGTGTGTGTGTGTGTGTGTGTGTGTAATAAGTTGGGGAAGCTAGAAGAAGACAGGGTAGACAAGTTAGAGCTGCATTTGTCCTCTAATATGTTAGATATGCCCTCATGGGACAAGTAAGTGTTGTGCATTAGCTCTGAGCATTGATGGGCTTTCCCCATTAAAGTTTTTGACACAGCTGAGGAAGATTTTGTGGTAGTAGTTCTCAAGTCATACTTTTGGAGCATTTTATTTTGTTTCTGAGTTCATTGTTGATCTTTTTGAAAGCATCTCCAGATAATGTGGTATTAAGTATGCTTTTATGGGCTATGAGCCAAGGTTGTCAAGCAGCTTCTCCCAGGCTTATAGAATGACACTAATGTCAGCTGATAACTGAGGTCAGTTTTATTTTGTTTGTATTGTGGAATCCTACTTGGTGATGTAGGATGCTGCTCATACCTCTTAACCTCTTAGAGCAAAATATCTGGACAAAGCCACAAATAATGGAGGTCAAAGGCCCCAAAATAGTGACACATTTTAAATATTGCTCTTACAAACTTAGGAAGTTGGTCGAATAACAGGTTTTGCATTAGAATGGATTTTCTGAAGGATATGAAGTCTGAAACTGAAATCTCTGCCATGACTTTCCGATTTGCCAGAAAATCACAATTTTATGAGAGCCAGACCAAACATATGAGGCAAAAATCTGACCAGTG
>NC_056746.1:646708504-646746004 GCF_019279795.1 Protopterus annectens
TACTATTGTGTATACTACTATTTTAAGTGTTTTTCTTAAGTTTTGTTTATGTTTTGTTATGTTTATATTGTATTGGAGCTTTTCTCCACAGGCTTCCACTGAAAAGTGTTGAAATCCCATTTGGATTTTCCTGGTAGGCAATACTAATAAATAATGAATAAATAAATAATTTTACATTTCATGCTACTCCAGCACACTCTGCATTTAATTGTGTTTTTCATTGCAATTGGATGGTTTGAGGCACAAAGCCATATTGTTTCACCGTTGCTAAAAAAGGAGATGCCTGGAAACCTTTCCAGAATTAATTAAATATTATAGAAAGCGCTGGTACTACAGCACTTGGGAGGCACTTTCTATCATCAGAAGTAATAAAATCCAATCTCAAGTATCTAGTCAAGGATTAAAGTAGCATGCAAGTTTTTTACCACTTCATTTTGCTGTAAATTATGCTCTCTTCATGTTAAGTACACTTTCTGACTTTAAAAGGCATATTTATTACTTTAGTTACTTCAGTGGAGCTATACTTATTAATTATAGTAAAGCAGTGTTTTTATTTACTGTAGGATAATCATATATTATACAGGTAAGTCACTAGACAACACGTAGTCCAGGAGACCATTAAAGAGCCTAAACAAAATTCTGAAGTGCCCTATAGCACTACCTGGTAAAGTGACTTGCTCAAGGTCATACAGTAAACAAATGAAGGTGGAAAGATTCAAATCATCTACCACTGGTGCAAGAAGTAGTTAATTTAGAAGGAAGGGCTTTAATCTTCCATGCTAACTGCCAGCTCTTCAGTTACTTCCTAATTCCATATTATGTGACACAGCCTTCTGCTTATGCAATGGTTAGCACAGTGTGAGTCAATTTTTAATGGGCTGATAATTTCTGTAGTTTATATCAGATTTCAACACATAAATGTAGTACAATTAATGAGACAGTCAGTCAATCAGATCATAAATCAACTAATACATTATATTCAAAGCAGAACCAAATGAGATTCATTGAAAAGTGTATAATGATTGCTACACAGTGCAGTAACACAGATGTAACACTAGTAGTTATCTACCATTGGATAATCATGGTTAGGAAGAGAACTATGGTTATGTGAATCATCTCAAAGGTAGCTCTACAGTAAAGGGCATTTCTGTTATACATAGAATAGAAACTTTTGGAAATTCTGTACATCAATGAAAATAAAGAAGCAATGAAGATGATGGTAAAAATGACAGTGAAGATGCAATGATGGCAATGAAAATGAAGATGATGACGTTGCAGTGTTGATGAAGATATGATGGTAATGAAAAGTAGAGTAATAATGAAGATGTGATGACATTGCAGATGCTGTGATGGAAATGATAAAAAGGGGATGTAGATGACAATAACAAGGAAGACAAGGAAGATGTAATGAAAATGGCGTGAAGATGCTGAAGATGTGATGACAATGAAGTTTTAGTAATGCCAATAGCAATACTGACAAAAATGAAGATAGAGATGAGGATGACAGTAATGATAAAAATGAAGAAGTTGAAATGATAACGAGGATGAAGCCATGATGATGACGATGACTGATCTTAGTGAAGATGCAGTGGATATGATGAAGAGGTGATAAAGATAATGACAAAAATGATAAGATGTAATGAAGATGAGAAACATGACGATGTCAATGAAGATGTGAAAAGGGAGAGAATGACGATGTTGAAGATTACAGACAAGATGAAAAACAACCTGATGCTGAGTCTGATGATTAAAATACAATGAACATAATGAAGGTGATGAATATATGCTAAAGTTGAAGATTATGCTGACAATGAAGATGTTATGAAGATGATGAGTATGATGTAGATGATGATGTGATGAGGATATCATAAAATAATGTAATATCGATGACTGTCAAATATGAAGATGTGTTTTCACCTTCATTTTCATTGACTATTCATCTTTATTGCATCATCATCTTCACATCATTGAAGAGGCAGTGAAGATAATGAAGATGAGAATGATTAATATGTAATGGTGAGGATGAATATATCATAAAGCTGATGATACAATGAAGATTAAATGAAGATGAAAAGGTAGTAGAAATGATAAAGATGATGCAATGATAATGATAACAAAAATGATGGCAATGATGATGTGCTGAAGATGACACAGTTAAAAAGATGAAGAGCCAGTGAAAATTATGAACATGCATCATCTCCATTCCTATTAGTCATCTTCACTGCAACATCATAATTCTATCTTCATCACATCTTTCTTTTTTTAATTTTTAAACCTTTACTGAATTATTACTTAAAATATAGATATAGATTTGTATAAAAGAAAACAAACCATATTATTATATTACCAATTGTAAACATTATACATCATTATATAAATTTATCAATTCCTGCATTCCTTTAAACCTCACTCTTCCTTCAGAACAGTATACTTCATATATTGTTCACACAATTTCCATTTTTTTCTTTGTAAATTGTCCTACCTTTTTCTAAAGATTCTACTTCCAGTTTTTGTTATCTCTGTTACGGTATTCACTACTTTAAATACAGTTGTAAAAAAGTGATGGCAGTCACAGTTGCAGTTCAAACCCAGTTTAATAAAATGCTTTTCATTCTGTTCATACTAGAACTTCATCAGATGAAAAATACATACATCCATGAGTTTAAATACACCTCCCCTTCTGATTATATGACGAATACGTATACACTCTAAAACCCTCCTCCTTCTATTTAGACAACAATTAATACTGAAATTAAAACCAGTCACTTAAATAGTACATCTTTCTTAAAATATATAGTTATTGCTTAAACTTATTATAAAAAAATCTACATATTTAAACAAACATACTACACTGTTAAATGTTCTTCCAGTTTATCTTTGTAAGTTTTTTAACTTAAGAAGACAATGAACTGAACGACTTTTGTTCAGCCCAGGGTAATTATAGGCATTTAAATGTATTTGCTACAATAATTCTAAATATTCTAGTCTAAGTGTACTAGGTCCACCTCTCAGGTCGACTATTAGCTGGTCTAGAATTCTAAACTTAAAAAAAATGGCTTTGATCAGACACAACATGTTTAGCAAGTGCTTTTCCAATTTACCTCAACTTATACTGTACAGGTGTTCATATACTCTTTCTTTGAATCTTCGTTCAGTTTTGCCTACATAATATAAAGGGCTTACCTGGCATCTTGCTAAATAAACCATTTTAGAATTACAATTGAATTTCTTATTGAAATTAAATATTGTACCATTCACACTGAATGTTTTGCCTACATCTATGTGTTTGCAGTATTTACATGCCTCACACCTAAACATTCCTAGGTATCTTGGAGTGGTGCTAATGTTCCTTTCAAGTAATTGTTTTAAATTCATTCCTTTTCTAAAAATAAAATTTGGGTAATTACCAATTCTCTCAGTAATTCCCTTATTCTCAATCAAAAGTTGCTAATTTTAGGACACTATTTGTTTTAAATCCTCAGCTTCTAAACAAAAGGTCATGACAAATCCCATAGAAGAATTATTCATTAAATTATCCTTATCTGCATTTGTGCGATTAGGTGAACAATCATAAATAATAGAAGTAGCCAGTCTTCTATTCAAAACTGGTTTATAAAATCCATTAGTTCTCTTAATTTTCTTACTTTTGACTTCTTACATCAAGTATATTAATAAAGTATGTGGGTAACCTCTCCTAGGAAACATTTGCTTCAATTTCTCACATTCTACAAGAAATTCTTCTTCAAGTGTTACCATCCTTGCCACTCGGACTAATTGTCCCTTGACTACCGAGCATTTTTGATAGTAAGGATGTGCACTTGAAAAATGTAAGAAGGCATTCAAGTATGTTTTCTTCCTATATATAGCTGCAATGTACCCACATAATATGAAGGGCATACTTGGCATTTTGTTAAATAAACCAGCATTTAAGAAGTACAAGGATGTATGTATTTTTCATCTGATGAAGTTCTAGAACAGAATGAAAAGCATTTAATTAAACTGGGTTTGAAATGCAACTGTGACTGTCATCACTTTTTTACTTTTGGGAGTTTGTCGGTTGTTTGGAATTTTTCTTAAGCTTAAATACAGTTGTTTTAGACTTTGATTTCCATTTTCTAGCATTTGCTTTTTTAGCAGCCACCAAAATTAAACTTAAAAGGCCTTACTATGTCTAGGCAATTCTGGTCCTGTATCCCAGCTCAAAAAATCATTTCTTAGTTACACCCATTAGCTCACCCATTATTTCTGAAAGAATACTCTGTAAAGCATTTCTAAAATATGCCAACTAATTACACTCTTAAAACATATGTTCCAGTTACCTCTTTCTTTGCCATTGCACCTCCAACATTTGTCATCTACCTGAGGAAGAATTATTTGGAGTCTGCTTGGGGTATAAAAATACCTATGCAAACAATTCCAAGCATAAATCCTAAATCTTATAGACTTTGTTGCATATTTGGGAGCCATATATATGTCCTCCAGTTGTTTCCTTGTAAATTGCATAACCAATCTCTTTTCCCAATCTTTTCAAATCTGCTTTGATTCTTATAGTTATTGTGCAGTATTTAAATGCCCAAATAATTATCCCTTTTTAAACAGGAGCTTCTGATCTCAATTCACCAAAAACTCTATCAGAGCAGGTCTTTAATTTAGGATTCTCCTATCCCGTTCTCTTTTCCTATACTCTGATATCAATCCTTGATAGGGAAAGCTGTCTCTAGCCTGCAGTCTAAATGTCTTCTTTGTCTCTTTCCATTATGTTACCTTAACTAATTAGTTATTTGCTCTCAATACCTTGTTTTTTCTGCCAATTTTCTCCAGTAAATTCCATTCCCCTGTTGCATATTCTCTGTTCACCTAATTCAGTCATCCCTATCAGCAGACTCTCCCTTCTCCATTCTTGCATTGGCTTAGTTCTTAGAATACATTCTGCTGCTTTATGAATGTAATCTTACTTTATGGCTGTTGTTATTCTCCTTAAGGATTTGCATCCAAAACCCCAGTTTCTATTGATGTCTCACTGCTCCATCACCATCATCCATTTCCACTTTGAATTATAGCTTTCTGTTTATGTTGTTCATATTAGCCTTAACTGTGTAGCTCTAGAATATCTTGGTCTATTGGAAATAACAACTTATCACACTTGATCATTGCCCTCTTCCCCTCCCAGATAAAATCCTTCAACTCTTTATTACTTACTGTCCAAACCTTATCTGGTTAATAAAACTATGCCTGACCTGTATATAAAACTAAAGGGACTAAAAACATTTTTACTGCTTGTAGCTTGCTATCTATATCCATAAACAATAGCTTCCAGTTTCTCAGTTTTTGCAGTATCTTTTGTTTAGTCTCTTCCCAGATATCCTTGTTTGCTATAACAGAAGGCTTTTTAGTTCATACTCTTAAATACATCATTTCATCATGTCCCTGTTAATAGGGGTATTGCAGAACCAATTCATGTGTGGGTACATACTTTACAGATACAGCCGTTGATTTATCTTCATTAATTTTATATCCTGAAAAGACATGAAACTGTCTCAAGATTTTCTACAACACTGAGATGTCATTTTCTGGTTTTATAAGGTACAAAATAATATCTTCATCACAACTTTATCTTCATCATTGAGTCTTTATAATCAGTGTCATCTTCATCTTTGTAGAGTCTTCATCTTCAGATTTATCTTCATTTCACTGTATCATTACTGTCATCATCATAATCATACTTGTCATCTTTACTGCATCTTTATCACCCTGTTCATCATTATCTTCATTTCTTCTTCATCTTCTTCATTTCATCTACATTACTGTCTTCATCTTCATTGCATATTTCTCTGTAATGTCATCAATATCATCGATATCTTCATCATCTTCATTATTTGCTCATCATCGCTGCATCATCATTTTCATTGTCAACATTAGTGTCACCTTCATCATCTTCATCTTTGTCAAATTTTATACTGGTATCATTGCATCATCATTATCTTCATTTCATTATCATCCTCACTATCATTTTCACTGCATCTTCATTGCCATTATCCTCATCCTCATCAGTGTCATCTTCATTGATATCCCCTCTTCATTTTCATTACATCTTCATTTGCACTGTCATTGCAGCTTAATTATTGTCAACTTCATTTTCACCACATCTTCAGCCTTATCATTGCTGAAGCATCTTCAGTATTGTATTCACTGTCAATATCATTGTTATCTTCATCATATTTATTTTCATTTTTATCATTACCATCATTGCACCAGAAATGTCATCTTCATTATCGTCATCTTCATCACATCTTCATTTTTATTGATGCACAGAATTTTCAAGACGTTTTCATTCCAGCGCTAATCCATTTGGAGTTTAAGATAAATAGCCTTTACTGTAGATCTACCATCAAGATGATTCACGTACCCCTAGTTTTCCTATCCCATGGTAGACACCTATTAATGCTATTTCTCTGCTACTGTAATGTATATCAAGCATTATATACTTTAGAAAGAGTTTTATTCTGTTCTATTCTGCTCTTCTTTGAATATTTTATTTTATTATACATTTGTTTACCAGGGTAGTACACTGATTACTGAAAAACAACAAAAAATAACAAAAAATAGGCAGGCAACAGTAATTCTTAAACTTTTATGGTTAGAGCTTTTGTCAAGTATTCTTACACTCACCTTCATCAGACACTAGTTAAAAGAATGGTAGCCATATTTAAAACCAGATTCATAGTCACATGTTCAGTCACCTCACATGACACCATGTCACCTGATACAATTCTCATTTCTATAACACATGTACCTAAACATTGTATAAACAATTGTGTATAAAACGTGTATGCACTTTCCTATTGACTTAATACTCAAATTCATATGTACATATGCAAAGAATACATAAATATACATGAAAAAGCCAGCTAAAACATCCAAAAAACAATATTTGTTGTTGTGTACATAGAAATTGTTACATGTCACTAATCAACCTGAATACATCTCAGTTGAATGAAATAAAGGCATGTACTTGTGTATAAAGGGGGGGATTTGTGTGTATATAACAAACACAAAGACTGCCCCAAATTATATGTCTAGTCACCTGAGTATTAGCCTTGTGTTAATGTTTTAAACTCCTCAGTTTCAAGACACAAGCCAAAGAGCATACATCGTTCAACCCTGGTGTCACATAGGCCCTAGTTCTAAGCTGCCAAATCAGCTCCTTCATCTCAAGTTTTAAGCCTAATGGACCGCCCTGATGTCAATTTTAATTTGGTCGATCACCCTGAATGTGAAGGAATGACCAGGGTTTTCTACCACATGTTTTGCAAGATCGTTGCCTATTTTGGCTTTCCTAATGTGGTAAATATGCTCGTACACTCTTTTCCTTAGTTTATGCTCAGTCTTGCCAATGTAAAAGCCCGTACAAGACTAGCAAGAAGAGAGGTAAACAACCATAGTGGAACTGTAATTAAATCTGCCCTTACCAACGAATATTTCATCCAGGATGTTAAATTGGTTACCGGTTTGCATAAACCTGCAATAAGAGCAGGCTTCACGTTTGTACATACCTGGAATACGTATCATCTTTGGGGGTGGCAGTACCAAGAGGTTTTTCAAATTAATCCCCCTCCTGTAAACTACATTTGGTGCAGGTCCAAATTTAATAAATTCTTTATCTATTTGGAAAATATTCCAATTCTTTTGCAAAATCTGTCTAATGTTTTCACCATCTAAACTAAACGTAGTAATGAAGGCGTACCTATAATCGACCCTTAGGTTACTTTCACTTCCAACAGGTACCCTATCATCAATACTCCTCCCCTGATTGCTGTTGTCTAAAATGGCTTTAAAATGGCCATTTGTCCTTTTATTTTGAACTTCTTCAAATAGGTTGCTCAACGTGTCTACAGGGTAACCTCTGTTTGTGAACATTTGCAATAACAATCTACACTCCTCCTCAAAGTCAATGGCAGTTGAACACATTCTTGCAGCCCTGACCAGTTGTCCCTTTACTACGGACCTTTTTTGATGTTGGGGGTGGGCACTACTGTAATGGAGGAAGGAGTTACAATAAGTGTCCTTCCAATGTATTTTGGCTAAATACTGTCGGTTGGCATTATCCTTCCTCAATTCTACATCAAGAAAAGCTATTCTTTCAGTATGAAATACGTGGGTGAATACCAGAAAATCCATTGTGTTGTTGCAGTATATCATAAATTCCTTAAACGTACTTTCTTCTCCCTTAAAGATCAAAAAAATATTGTCCAAAAATCTGGTATAGTAATGAATCTCACCCTTAAATCTATTTATGGTGTTATGCACAAATTGGTCCTCCCAAAAGGCCATTACTAACGTAGCAAAACTGCACCCCACTGTTCTGTAAATAAAACTGGCCATTGAACAAAAAGAAGTTGTTGGACAAAATTATGTCCAACAATTCTGTTATTAGGCCAATTTCAGATGCAGGTGCCCCTCTTTTTACTAATAGTAACTCGAGCCATTCAGTACCCACATCACATAGGATAATGGTGTACAAATCTTTGATGTCAATTGTGGCAAAGTTAAAATCAGGGTGAAAGACCTGGTTGTTTATTGCTTCCAAAAAAGACCAGGAGTCCTTGCAAATAAAGGGTTCCCTTGATATGTATTTTTTCAACAAACTGTCCACAAATTTTGCTAATGGGTATGTCATTGAATCCCTTCCATCCACAATTGGGCGCATGGGAGGGTCCATCAAGCATTTGTGGATTTTTGGAATCCCGAAAATTGCAGGGGTTTTAGGGGAAACCATAGTTAAGTAATTTACCAAATTTAGATCAATCCTATTCTCCATGACCAAGTCGTTAACAAACAGCTTAATACGGTTATATGCTTGGTTTACCTCGTTTAGAGAAACCTGTGTATATGTAGCCAAATTAAGCATATTTTCCATTCTCTGTATGTAGTTTGTACGATCAAACACCACCAAACCACCACCCTTGTCAGTCTTAACAATTCTTGCATCAACATTCCTCAAGGTGTCTATCAAAACCCATTCATGCCGTGACATGTTAAAGGCTTCATTCCCTGGATTATTCACATTGTTGAACCTGTTCCTTTTGGTAGCCAATAAACACCTAAGGTCAATGTCACACATCCTTTCAAATATATCCAACAATGGATGTAAGGGTGGATTGTAAACACTGGGTACTTTAAGCTCTGCATTTACACTCAACTCATTATTGAACAGCAGGTTTAAATTGAGTTTCCATAAGTACAATTTTAAGTCAATCAAACACCACAAATGTCCATTCTTTTAGTTGGTACAAATGTCAAGCCTTTAGAAAGGACATTAACTAATTCCGGTTGAACAGTATATTCCGAGTAGTTGAAAAACTTAAAGTCACCTCCAGAGTCAACTATTACATGTGGTAAATGTACCAACTCAGGCTGTCCTAAGGTGGATTGCAAATTACAGTTGGAAACAGGATTTTGAAAATTAGTATTTGCTTCTAACACCATATTCTTCTTAGTTCCTGGGTATTCAGTAGGGTTATTCCTCCATTTCCCTCACTTGTACCAACCAAGTCCTGTTGGTCTAAGCAGGATAAGTGGTTGTTTTCTCCTATATTGGATGGTTCCTTGTCACTGTTAGCCCGGGTGTTCGGAATTTTGTTATTGACTTCCGCTTGAGCGTTTCATTGCTGTGAGGGGGGAGGCTCCGGATAAGCCATCCCTCTTTTGTACTCGTCCTCATCTCGCTTCAATTTTTTTATTTTAAAAGATTTTAGTTTCTCCATTTGCTTGTCGATACTAGCAAAAACTCGTGGTAATCTAATTGGTACCGGGGAAAATCAAGGTCCATCCTGGTAGCATTATCCACATCCTTGATCTCCTGCACTAGGGTGTCCGCCATGAATTGGTAGTGCTTAACCAGCACCTCCAAAAATTCGAGCCCTTGTTGATCGAACAGTTTCAAGAGCTCAACATGGAAGGCTGAATTGGAAATCAGCCCTGTCGGATAACACCAGGTATGAAGCCCTTTCAGCATTTGGCGCAACTTGATGCATTCCTTAAAATAGGAGATTTCGAGTAGTAACTTCTTTAGCTTGAAAGACTTATAATCCAAAATCTTGAGGTTGTCCACAATGCTGATGTTATTATTGGAAAAGCTGGCACTAACATCAGCTTGATTAACCTCATTCTGCAAACCAATGCCTGGTTGCAGCCAGTCATTAAGTATTAAAGATGTTGAATTAGTAAGAGTAATCACATTTGGATTCCACATCCTAGCTGCTAGTCATTGCCTGAGGTGTATTTTCTCTGTTGTAATTCCAGAATTACTGTTGCCTGCCTATTTGTTTTTCAATAGTTTGTTTGCAGTTTGAGTCTAGGCTAGTACACTGATTACAACTGACCATTTGCAGGGACTGCCTGGGTGAAATAATGCACAAAGAAGAAAAAAAGTGTAACAGAGAGCCAGTAAGCTGTACATATCAAAAATGGAATAAAAATAACAATATATAACAAAGCTGCATGGTGGAAATTGATAGATGTTGCAACACTTAAGAGAGAAATGCACATTTTACAATTTTCAGATAATAATATTCACAAGTTTAAAATGGCATTTATTTTGTTCACAGGTTCATAGGTAAGTACCAGGCAATTGGTCTGCAGATCATTTCAATCCTACCAAAAAAACCCAATTCAGAATTTCACTCTAGCCTCAAAGAGGGCAAGACAAGATTGACCAGCAGAGAAATTGAGGCTGCCCATCCAGTTATCTTGCTTTACCTTGAAGATAGCAAGGGTGCTACTTTGCTTAGCATGTTGTAGAAGGTTGTTCCAGAGGTGAGTGATATGTTGGGATATGAAACTATCACAACAACATGCCTTATTTATCTGCTGATGAAGGTTTAGTTCCTTTAACCAAGCATTTTATGTACCATTAGTCCTGCAAAGCAATAGGAGATCAAATAGGGTTGGATCTTTCATGGCACAAATGGCTAGACATAGATCTCCACAGAGTAGTTTGTAAGAGACTGAGTATAGAGAAAGGGCTACCAGTCTGACATGATAACTAAGATTTTTGAGGCCACTGATCTTTTTAGTTATGAATCTCTGAGGTCTCTCACACATTGTGTGATATGTTTAGATAAACACATATGAAAAGGTGCATTATATTCAATAATGGGTCAGATAAGAAGGTCTATATCACATCATCGAACTTTTAATAGTTCGAATAACTTAACATCAAACTCAAGTGATCAAATTATTAAAAGTCTGAAATGATGTCAATGGCATTTTCAATGAAGAAAAAACATAAAGGGTGTAAGTAGGGGGTAAGCCCCCTACACCCCCCACGTGGGGGGCTGCAGCCCCTCACACCCCCTGCTACTTAAATATACCAACTCCTAGATTGCACTACAGTGCAGGAAATGGAAATTTTCAATTTCTGCACTGTATTGCACTGAAATTTGATCTTGGAAGTGGTATATTTAAGTAGCAGGGGGTGTGGGGGTGCAGGGAGGCTTGCGCCCCTGCATAGAGCAATTTTTTTTTGTTTTACGCTTCACATGTTTTTTTTTTACTTTCGAAGTATTACAGTTCAATCATTAAAGTTCGAACATTAGTGATTCGAACTTGCAATACTTCAACAATATGATATAGACCCAGATAAGATATGAGTAAATGAGAATTAAGACTTCTTTTGATCTAATGGAAATGCATTTAGAAATTAGATGGGCCAGATAAAGGCTTTTTGAACTACTGTGAAGACATTATGGTCAAATGAGAGGGAATTATCAACAAGAGTACCCAGATCCCTTACAACAGTGTCTGATTGATGAGGTACATCTCTTATAAAGTAAGTGAAACTGTTTTGGTTACCAAAATGAAATATGGTACATTTTTTACATTTAATTTGAGACCATTGTCCTTACACCAATTGTTAACGTGGTGTAAGCCATGTTAGAGCAATTGTGGGTCAGTTGAAGATCAAATAACAACAACCAGTTTAATGTCATCTGCAAACTTAGTCAACCATATGCCAGAAGTGCTGGCCTAAAGGTCTGTGAAATATATGCCAAATACGAGACAGCCCAAGACTGCACCTTGTGGTATACCACTGATAACTGTTTTGCTTTCAGAAGTGGCTTCTGCTACTCTAACCACATGAGTTCTGTCAGACAACCAGTTAGCTACACATTGAACAATATAAGGAATCATATTCAGGTTTACAAGTCTATCAATAATGCTTGCTTGGGGAATAGTGTAAAAGGCCTTGACCAGGTCTAGATATGCTGTATGTACTGAATAACTTCTATCCACTGCTTCAGTTACTTTTTCAAAGAAATTAATGAAGTTAAAGAGGTAAGATCTTCTTTTGATAAAGCCAAATCGATGATGGTCCAGGACTGTGAGATTTTTCAATGTCTAGAATAATGAAGTCACAGATAATGTGTTCCATGGCTTTACTTATGAGGCTACTGAGACTAATGGGTCTATAGTTACCAGGGTCTGTGATTGGGCCACTTTTGTGTAATGGCATTACAATACCTGTTTCCAGGCTTCAAGCATGCAATCAATGGAGAGTCTTAGATTAAAGAGTTTAGGTAACGGTGTTCAGAAAAGCTATATTTGGCACTGGCAATTAGGAAACCTGGTATGTTGTCAGGGCCCATTGATAAAGTATTCTTAGTTTTTGAGAAGGCTGAGACAACTTTTTCCATAGTAATTAAAGGGGGTGGCTTGTGAAATCTGTGGGATGGCTATATCTGTGGGTGGACTACTAAAATTTGCACAAAGTTTGTTAGCTAGGACATTAACTATTTTCTTTCGGTCAAATACTGTAGTATTAATTTGGACCAGCTCTGAACACTGTTGGATATTTGTTCATAACTTCCTGACATAGCTAAAGAATGACTTACAGTTATTTTTTGTTTTAGTGGTTATATTAAGTTCATACTCAGCTTTAAGCTTCCTAATAGATCCCTTAAGCTCTTTGTTAGTTTGTTTAAGTGTGCTCTTATGGTAGGTTGAATTCCCTTAAGCTCTTTGTTAGTTTGTTTAAGTGTGCGCTTATGGTAGGTTGAATGAGACCTGTTATTAGCATTAAGCAGTTTCCAGAAGGAATAGAAGTCAGAGGCATAGGTAGCAGCTTTAGCAATAGGTTCCTTCAGAGGAAGATTACAGCAGAATTTATTTAAGTCATCAAGTAATTGAAGAATATTTGCTTTTGAAAAGGTCACTATATTATGGTCTAATTCAGCAAGACATTTTTTATTTTATTCATTTTATTTGCAGTTTGTTAACCAGGAAAGTCCACTGGGCCAGAATGAACCTGTTTTCAATGGAGGCCCAGGGAGAAAAGCTCCATATACAATTATTACAAAGCTAATATCAACATTCTACTGTGGTGCAGCGGTAGCGTTGTTGCCTCACAGCAAGATGTTCTCCCGCTCGATTCTCGGCTGGAGTGCGGGGAGTGCCTTCTGTGTGGAGTCTGCAGGTCCTCCCCATGGTTGGGTGGGCATTCGAAAGACATGCGTAAATGGGCATGCCTTCGTTGAAGGTTGAACGTCGAGCTGGCACCTCTGCGTTCGTGAAAATCTACTGCCAATCATTAGTGGACCGGAGTTCTGCTGTGGCGACCCCTAACCGGGAAAAGCCGAAAGACAACAACAAAGCTAATATCAACAAAGTTAACAAGTACAATACAATTTTCAAAAACTACTAAACCGCAGTAATATAGAAGACAGAATAATAACATTTGAGCAACACGGTAATACAGAAGACAGAATAATAAGATTTGAGGAAGGTGTTGTAACATAGTATTGAATGAAATTAAAACAAGTATTTTGGAATACATAAGTATAATTTGGAATGCAGGCATTTATGCACTCAAAGTTTCATGAGGTGAGAGGTAGGAAGACTTAGAGGAGGAGAGTAAGACAGTGAAAGGTGAATAGGTGGAGTTATGAGAAAGGAAAAAGGGAGAGGGAGTGGAAATGAAATGAAGGGAGTCACTAGGGTGAGTTATGAGAAAGGAGGAAAGGGAGAGGGCAAGGAAATGACATGAAGGGGGTCACTAGGGTAAGTTATGAGAAAGGAAAAAAGAGAGAGGGAGTGGAAATGAAATGAGGGGAGTCACTAGGGCGAGTTATGAGAAAGGAAAGAAAAGGAAGGGGTATCAGAAATGATATGTAGGGGGTCAGGTGCAGTGGGAGTATAAGCATTCCCAGTGAGAAGCAGATGGGAATGGAGCATGGTCTTGAAGATGGAGTGGCTTTGGGTGATTCAAATGGGGGGGTGAATTCCGTAGACGAGCAAGGGAGAAAGACAGGAGAAATTTCCCAGGTGCGCGTAAGGGTTTGTACGCTTCAAGGAGGTTCTGGTTACTGGACCTGAGTAGTCTGTCATGATGTTGCAATGTGAGTAAGGAGGAGAGGGAAGGGCAGTAAGAGGGTTTGAAAATAAATTTGTGAGCAGTTAGCAGTTGAATGTAAGACAGAGTGGGGGAGTTCCAGCCAGTTCAAGGAGTGGAGTGCTTCACAGTGCTGGGAGGAGGATTTGGTCCCAGTAGCAAACTTTGAGATTTTATTGTAGCAGGATAACAGTTTTGACTTTAGGGAGGATTGAAGGTTGGTGAGGAGAGGGGCTCCATACAAGAGAGAAGGGATGAGGTAGGAAATTGAGAGTTTATGTTTGGATGAGGGAGTGAGATTACAGCTGTGACGATACAGCATTCCGAGCTTTTGGTGTGCTTTTTTAATAGTAGTTTGTATATGAATGTCAGATTTTAAATGTTCCTCAATGATAACCTAGAAGTTTTGTATGGGAGATGATTTCAATGGGAATCTTATTCTGACTATGGAGAAGGAATTTCTATCGATAAAGGTGTTTTTTGATGGGGTAAAGATCATGATTTTGGTTTGGGATGCATTGAGAGCAAGATGATTATTGAGTATCCAAGACTCGATACAAGAGAAGGCATCTTGTGTTAGTTACTTGAGTTTGGGGAGGGCTTGAGCATAACAAATTATGGTGGAATCATCCATGTATTGGACAAGTTTGGTATTAGGAATGCACTGATAAAAATTATTAATGAAGATGTTAAAAAATAAGGGACCCAGTACAGAGCCTTGTGGAACTCCTGTTGGAGTGTGAAGGAAGGAAGAGGTACTATTGTTCCACTTGACAGCTTGTTGTCTATTAGAAAGGTAACTAGAAAATCAGTTAATAGAGGAGGGGAGAAATTGAGAAGAGAGAGTTTGGACAAGAGAAGTTTGTAGGAAACAGTATTAAAGGCCTTTGATAAGTCTAGAAGAAGGGTAGAAACAATGTTGCCAGAGTTTCGGGCATGGTTGATGACACAAAGGAAGGAGAGAAGGGCAGTGGTAGTACTATGTCCAGGTCTAAATCCATGTTGAGTTGGAGAAAGAAGTTGATTGTCTAGGAGGTAGGGAAGGAATTGCAAGTATATGTATTTTTCATGGACTTTTGAGATAGGGGACCGGATGGCTACAGGACGGAAGTTGGAGATTTCAGTATTGTTGCCTCCTTTGTGTAGGGGAATGATGAACACTTTCTTCCAAACAAGGGGTACATCAGATTCTTGGATGGAACAGTTGATAAGTATGGTGATGGGAAGGGCTATGCCATCTGCAGCTAGCCTGAGAAAGTTAGATGGAAGGTTGTCTGGGGCATGAGAGCATGGTTTTAGTTTTAGTAGAAGTTGTTTTATGGTGTGTAGAGTGATGGGTTGTAAGGTAAAGGGGGGGTGAGTAGTATTGATGTCAGTGAGACTAGAGTTGCTGGTGTAGGATGAGGGTAGAGTTGAAGTGTTATTGGAGAATGATGTGGGAAGCTTGGCTATTGTATTAATAAAGAAAGAGTTGAATTGGGTAGCTAAGATATGATCTGGAGAATTAGGGTCAGGGCAGGGATTGTCTTTTTTGCCAGGAGAGAGGAGAGCAGATATACTGTTCCAAAATTTTGGGGGTTGGATCTATGATTGTTTTGAAGCTTGGAGTAGTAGGACTTTCAGTCTAAAGCAATTTGTTTTTTCACTTTATTACACAGTTGCTTATACTCAGTTAGGGTGCTATGTGTTAGAGGGAGGGTTTTTACAGGGTTCCAGTTCATATGTTTTAGTGAGTCAGAGAAAACTAGAGGGTTGAAGTTTTTAGGGTATGAGTTGTTATGTAGTTGTGGTGAGGAAGGAAGGAGGAATGTGAGCAATGAGCAAAGGCAGGGAGATAATCGCTGAAGGAGTTGGGTAGGGTGCTGTTGTCAGAAATGGAGTTGGGGTGAGAAACTAATATCCAGTCCAGAATACTACCGGAGTTGTTATCTTTATTAAATCTGGTAGGAGAAGTAATTATTTGGGTGTAGATGTATAGGTTTCTGTTCTGAGGTGATGTGAATGATTGAATAGAAGCCCAGTTTATATTTACAACACCTAGGAGTATAGTTTCATTGTTTATATTGGATGAGAACCAAGACAGGATATCTTCAAGAATGGGGATGTTATTTCCTGGTATAACATGATTATACATATGGAGTAGTACACAAAGTGCCCAAATTTGTGAGGACTAGATCCAAGATATTGGGACCCTAGTAGGATGGTTAACTATTTGTGAAAGAGAGTTAGCATTTATAATGTGAAGGAAGTGTTGGGCATGCAGACCATTGACAGTGTAAGTCAGCCAGTTTTTTGATGCATAGTTGATGTCTCTCAGTAGAAAGGAATTGGGTTTAATGTGAATTTGAGCTAATGTGTTAAGATACTTATTGAGCTCAGAAGGGAACATGGAAGGTGTTCTATAGCTAGCTATGAAGTGGTAATTAGTCTTGTGTGGGGAGATTTGGACTTCTAGGAGTTCACATGTGGTGTCCCAAGGAATCTGTAGTGAGGTGATGATATCTCTGACAAATACTGATACTCCCAAAAATGGCCAGTGGATCTGAAGACATGATTGACATTATACTCAGAAATAGAGGGAGTGTTTTCATTGCTTTAAAACCATGTTTCTGTAACTACATATTCATTAATATGTTAGAATTGCAGGAAATCCTCAAGCATAGACATGATTGTGCTGCATTTATGTCTTATAATCTGCTGCAGACTACAGAAAACAAGCTGACAAACTATTTTTGCTAACAATCACATTATCAAAAGGCTAAGTCACATAACTGGTCAGCTGCTCACACAACAATAAATACAAACACAGCTTATTATACTTAATAAACACAGTTGCAATTAAGAAACTAAAGTAAAAATAGTTTGTTTTATACTTAGAACACCAACTTGACATGATGAGGCACTATTAATGTGACACCCTGACCCCATGTGCAAAAATGGGGGAAAAGGGGTTATGGGTGGATGAGAACATCATTACAGCAAAATGATAAGGTAAAATATATCTTTGATAACACAGCAGTACTACTGAGATGAAGTTTCTGTCTCTTTTTCTCTCTCTGTAACACACACGCACGCACACGCACACACGCACACACACACACACACACACACACACACACACACACACACACACACACACACACACACACACACACACACACACACACACACACACACACAGCTTTAGGGGTGCTCCAATCTTGATTTTAACCTTAAATGTAGTTGAAATTGTAAAGCAATGATAGCTGTAATTTCAGCCATTATATTCTGACTAAAACTAACAGTCCAACCTAATTGTAATAGTAACTATATCTATAACTGTACCTATTACTAATTGTTTATCTAACTCCAACTCATACCTTAACTGAAAATATACTTTTAACCATAAACTCAAGTATACCTTTTATATTCACCCTAGTCCTAATTTCTGCTCTGTAACTCTAACACAGTATCCAGTCCTCATCCCAACACTGATCTAAAATAAAACCTTATACTAATAATACTACTCACCATGTCATGGAAGTCTAAATTAAATCTTAAACTAACATTTAACGCTACCATAAACTATCCCTAATCTTAACATTTACTTTTTTTTAAAAAAATCTATATTTAACCTAATGAAAAATCTGACTGTAAACCTAACTGTAACCTTAAATGTGACATTCTAAATTAGAATATGTATTTGACCATAATTTTAAATTGAAAATGGTCATAGGATCAGGTCCCTATTAAATGAACAAAAAGTGGAAATGTCGAACAGCCAAATAAATGTAATGGCAATTCCTCAATTTCGCTATTGTAAGATCGCGGTACAGTGAAGGCTGGAAATTTTGCCCTTTCTTCACTGTAGTGCGATCTTGGAGTTGGTATATATAATTAACGTGGGGTCTGTCCCCCCACAATACTAATTTCAAGGAAAGACTTTTCGTTTTTCTTGGCCATTCGACATTTCAACTGTTCCTTCATTTAATAGGGAAGCCATAGGATCATTGGCTCATAGATGGGTAGTAGGTGGTTGGAGGTTGGTATAGTAGGTGGTAGAAGGTTGGTATAGTGTTGAGATATTTACCTTACAGATGCAATGTGCAGGTTTGATTCTTACATGGAGTAATTGGCTAGGCTTAAACTGGCCCACAAGGGCAGTTAGCCTAGTACTAACCTATGAACCTATCTAGTAGACTAACTGCCCTTGCAGATTATTTTAAGCCAAGCCAGTTTCCCTCTTTGTGCTTAAATTAACCTTTCCCATTAGGTTATAGACCGACTATACCCATCCCATGTTCAATAATTATATATTACCCCTAATGAGAATAAATGGGATCATATCATAGATAATATGAGGGGACCTACACATGGGATAAAGCATTAAGGAGCTACATCATGAAGTCATGAACCCCAAACATAATACTGATTCTAACCCTAACTCTGACATCTTCAGTCTAAATCAGCCTTAAACATAATCCTAATTTAATATTTTAGCACACCTTTGAGAATAAGTTTAAACCTAACAGCTAGTCCAGCTATAATCCATGCTCTAATCCTTACACTAACTTTAAACCAGCTTTCACCTGAGGCCTCAGCAATATGTATGGTTTTGCTATGGGTGGAGGTGTAATCATAGCAAGAGCATCTAAACTTAGGGTATGATTACAGGATTATTATAAACATCAAGAATGCACTTCAGAGATCATTTTCTAAATGTCTGTGTCCCCTCCCTTGCTCATCCACTCTCTTTCTCTGTCTCTATCTCTCTCTCACTCTTTCTCTCTATCCTCTCTCTCTCTCTCTCTCTCTCTATATATATATATATATATATATATAGATATGAGTTATGATTGGTCGGTGATTGGTTGACAGGCAAAAGTGAAGTGTTTTTCAGTCCATCCTGTTTATCAAACAGATGTTTTGTTAAGTGTGCATTTCATCAAAACAGGTAAGTGGGATGTGCAGTGGGTTTGTGTGCGTGTATTTCTGTGAATGCATGTTGGTTAGGATTAGAATGAATGTTAGCAGGGGGATAGATAATGTGTGTGTGTGTGTGTGTGCATCTGTGAGTGTTAAGGGTTAGGGTCAGGGTTAGGTTAAATGATAGATTTTGTGTACATTTGTGTTGGGAGGGGTGTGTGGTGAGTGATCTTAGAAGTTATGTAATTACCATAACTTGGCATCTGTGTTGTCCATTTTCATTCTTCCTCACAAATAGGTCTAGGATCTGATCCTTGGATCTGACTCGGCAGCATTTACAAGACTAAGGATCCGAATCTCGAGCTCCTCCCTCTACCCATAATGCTCTGTACCATTCCTAACTCCTCAGATCAAGTTTGCTGCCTTAGCACCTACTGTGTTATAAAGACAGAAGAGACACAAGAAAAAGACTGAGACTCAAACCAGTAATGTGATGGTTTCAGTATCATCCAAAGATCCTTCTAGGACAGACAAGGCAGGGGGTTGGTTGGGAGGGAAGGTGAGGAAAATGAAAATGGACAACACAAATGGTAAGTACATATCTTCTAAATCTGATATTCCTTTTTCACTCTTCCTCACAAATGGGTCGGAGTCCCCAGCTATGTAACTCTCAGGAGGCCCTCAAGGAAGGACATGCTGGAGCACTGTCGAACCAAAGGAAGCTCTGCTTCTGGAAACAATGTCTACTTTGTAATGTGTAACAAAGGTATGAGTCTTTGACCAAGTGGCTGCAGCACAGATATCATCAATGGAAGTTCTTGAGGAAAATGCACAGGAAGTAGCCATAGATCTGGTGGAGTGCCCTGTAGGAGGACAAGGCAACTCCAAACCTTTTTGAGAATAAATCTGCCAGATAGAATCAGTAATCCATTTGGCCAAAGTAATTTTGGATACTGCCTGACCCAAGCAGTTAGGGAGAAAGGATACAAACTGCTGGCCAGACTTCCTATACTGTTTCATTCTGTGAAGATAAAATGTAATTGCCTGTGAACATCAAGAAGGTGCAGCATATATTCACCCTTATTAATAAAGTTTGGAAAGAAAACTGCTAATTGTATGGACTGGTTAATGTTATTCTCCATGGCCACTTTAGGCAAAAAGGAAAGGTGGTTTCTTAGAGATACCCTATCCTTATGGAAAATAATGTAAGGAGGCATAGCAAACAAGGTCTGGAGTTCAGAAATTCTTTTTGCTGAAGTGATAGCTACCAGAAAAATTGTTCCCCAAGAAAGAAACTTCATGTCACATTTGTCTGCCAGTTCAAAGTGTTTTTTGAGTTAATCTTTGAAGGAACACTGTCAGATCCCAAGGAAGAGAGGGATCCTTTATTGGAGGTCTAAGAAGGAAAATTCCCTTCATGAAAGCTTTGCATAGTTTGGAAGATGTCTGGGAGAATGATTCATTTCCAGCATGGAAGTTAGATATGGCTGCTAACTGAAGTTTAATAGTAGAAAAACTAGCCCCTTCCTTAAAAAGAGTAGTGAAAAAAGGGAGAATGGACAAAATAAGCGATGAAAAGGGATCAATATTCCTCTTGGAAGCCCATATGGAAAATTTTTTCCACTTGCTTCTGTAGACTTTCTTGGTGGAAGCCTTCTGGGAGACCAAGATAATATCACAAACTGGGGAAGCAAGCCTGGACCATCTTACTATCACTGGAAGTGGAGAAAATATGCAGTCAGTTTGAGGGCATGAAAATTGGGATGTTAAGTTTCTGATGGATGAGATAAAAGATCTTCAGTGGGCTCCAGCATCCATGGAGGATATTTCAAGTGAGACCAGAGGAAGGGGAACCATATTTGTCAAAGCCAGAAGTGGTCAACGAGGATGACTAAGCTCTTCAGCCTTCTTGCTTTCTGTAGGGACTTTAGAATGAGATGGAGAGGGGGATAAGCATAGAGATGACCCAGGGGCCAATTGTGAATCAAAGCATCCCTCAGTGAATCCCCCAGAGGGGTAATCCAAGTGAAGTACTTGCTGCACTTGCTGTTGAGGGGAGAGGCAAATAGGTCACGGCAAAGGTGGCTCCAGTGGTTGAAGTTCATATTCACTACAGTTTGATTGAGGGACCACTCATGGGGAATCAGAATGGACCTGCTGAGTTTGTCTGCCAGGAAGTTGGTTTCCCCCAGTATGTGCATTGCAGTAAGAAAGCAGTCTGAAGAAATTGCCCATTCCCAGACCATCATGGCCTCATTGATATGCATCTTCTTCTCCAAGGGGGACCATGTGCCTTGGACCATCTTCCCCAGCAAATACCCTCCTCCCCAATTGGGAAGCATCCGTGGTCACTGTGGCCATAGTGGGAGGAAGAGAGAACTGTCTGCCCAGAAAGACGTCTGACTGAGTCCACCAGTGAACATGACATTTGCAAATGGAGTGAGTTTTATGGGAAAAGATAGAGGCTGGTAAAGAATGCACCACTGAATCACTAGTGTCCCTTGAAGAATTTGCATAAAGAATATTGCTGCAGGAACTGCAAGAATAGCAGCTGACATTGATCCAAGAGCTTGTAACACTAGTTTTGTTGGAGGTAACAGAAGAGACTGCATGTCCCACACCTGATTTTTCAATAATATGATGTGATGAAGAGGTAGTGATGCCACTTGATTCGTAGTATCCAGCTGAGTTCCTATAAATTCCAGAGTCTGTACAGGAGTCACCCTCGATTTGGCAAGATTTATCATAATGCCTAGGGAGTTGGAGATCTGAAGCAATTAATCCATAGCCTGTAGAGGTTGATACCTGGTTGGAGCAGTGAAGAGCCAATGGTCTAGATAGGGAAACACCTGGAATCCTTTGAGTCTCAAGTGGCCTGGCACGATTGCCATGCATTTGGTGAGCACCCTGGAGGCTGTGGTGAAACCAAAGGGCAGTGCTCTGAACTGGTAGTGACTGGCTCCCAGCTAAAACAGCAGGTGTCTACTGGAGCACTTCTCTATTTTTATATGATAGTACGCATCCTGGGGATCTAAAGAGTGCTTCCAATTGTCCTTGCACAGAAGAGACAAGATGGACTTAATCACATCCCTTCTGAACTTTGAATTCTTTACATACTGATTCAGATTGCTTAGATTTACAACTGGTCTCAGGTCCCATATTTTCAATGGCACTAAAAAGAAGCAGGAGCAAGTTCTGAAACCTATTTGTTTGGGTGGAACCTCCTGGATGACTCTTTTTTGTACCAGCTTTTGAATCTGTTAAGCTGCGTACTCCCTTTGACTGGGTGGAATGTTGGGGAGTTTCTTGTTTGTGACAGGAAGTGGATTGGAAAAGGGAACATAGTAACCTCTGGATATTAAACTTAGCACACATGCATTGTTTGTGAGATATGTCCAGGTGTCCAGGTGCAGGGAAACATGACCCCCAACTGCCTCTACAGATGGATAGTCGGGCAGCACTTCAGGAGTGCTGATAGGGCCTATCAGAGAAGGAGTCTCTGAAGCCCTGGTTCTGCAGACTCCCTCTGTCTCTGGGGCAATGTCTGCCATTGAAACTTCCTCTAATACCTCTGGAGGAAGTATCCCTGCATGAGTCCTGGAAAGGTGCCTGACATTTTTGGGCCCACACTTTCTTACCACCTCACTGACTCCTAGAAAAAGAGTGTTGAGGGGTAGAAACCTGAGTCCAATGGCAGACAGGGTCTTTCCTTCCTGATCACTGCGGGTAAGCATATCCATCATTGATGGCCCAAACAAGAATGAGCCATTAAAGGGGGCATTAACAAAAGATGCCTTGAATGGTTACACAAAGTCACATAGCCTCATCCAGGCATGTCTCCTAATGGCAATGCCTGAACCACCTGCTCATGAGGCACCCTCTTCTGTGTGGGAGATCAGCCTCATTGAAGAATTGTCAGTTGACAAAAGTGTAGTCAACTGATGAGAAAGCTTCTTGAGATCCTCCAAAGACATGGACTCAGTGACAGAGGTTGAAAGCACCTTGATCAAATCTCTCTGTAAGCAAGTAAAATATACCAGGCAATTTAATGACCTCAGTGCAAACATGACTGAGGTGTAGATGTGTTTTCCAAATCTGTCCATCATTCTGGACTCTCTGTCCACTGGATGGGCAGATGAGCTCTGCCTGGCTAGCTCCTTCTTAGTGGCTGATGCCACAACTGTGACATCAACAGGAACACTCTTACTTCAGTTGTGTTTGTTTGATGGAGGAACTAAAAAATTATCTGGGTGTTTGGGGATGGGCTCAGCAGTGTCCCATTCCTTCCAAGCCTGGCAGGGTCACCCAATATGTACATAGCCCATTCCAAAAGCATCCATGAACACTGACTCCTCAGAAGAAGGAGGTTGGGAAGACCAGTCATCCTTCTTTTTCAGGATTTCCAGGATGTGTCCAAAGGAGACATCGTAAGGTAGTAATCGGGGGGGGGGGGGATCTTTCTCCCTCATCAAAGTTGGTGTCTTCAGTAAGAGACTCCATAGGGGAGTCTATGTATGTGCCTTCTCTTGCATGTTTTCTTCAGTGGTACCTCTTCTGTGGGGTGTTAACAGGAGGTGTTAGAAGAAGGGCATATCCCTCTGTGGAATGAGTGTGGAGGCTTCCCGGAGTTGGCTGACCCTGAGGAGCAGAAATGATGGGCTCAGAGCTTGGACCTGATGAGGGGCAAGGGATAGGACCCAAGATATGAAAAAACATCTGTCTATGCAAAGAGAAGACCCTTTCTTCTACCTGGAAGGCTGACAGACCTGGGGACACTCTTCTCCCCTTCTGACCAACCCCGGATCACAGCCGTCTGCAGAGAATTGGACCAGAGTTGTCAAGAGCCAAGGCACTAAGGGGAAGGGATGGATCTGAAAAAGTAGGAACCAGCCCCTCAAAACCAGCACTGACCTCCCGGATACAAGACCTGCTGTCATCTGATGGCATTGAAGTGGGGCCAGTCAGAAAAAAACACTGGAGTCAAGGAAGGGAGCTTCCTCAGATCCAACGCCGATTCTCTCAGAGATCTTGGATCCTGAGACTCTGAGATCACAGGCCTGATCGAAGAAGGAGACAGTATTGGTTGGTCAGTTGCACTCATGGATCTGAGAGGGGGATGGAGATGGCAGGACCTCCATCTGGATCTGAGCCATGAAAAATCTCCACATCATCCTGTCCATATTTGCCTCAGTCAAGTTCCTAGAGGATCTGGATGATGCTGTGGATGCAGGCCTGGAATGCTTTCTAGGGTTTTCAAACAGTTTTGATGGTAGAGTTGGAGAAACAGGCTTCAACACAAATTCTGGTGACCGACTCCTAGCTGTACAATGATTATCACTCTTGTCAGATCCAAAGGGAGCTGTAGATACAAGGGAGGTGGTATCATCTTCAGATCTAAAATCTTTGCAAGTTTTTGAGGAGGCTCTAATGAAGCTCTTGGAAGCTACAATAATACTCACTTCTTGGAGTCTGTGGAGCCATGATGCAATTTAGACGTGGTTTGAGCTCCAGGTGAGGAAGATGGAGAGACTGGGGGTAAGCTCTTAAGTATTAATTTTATGCACCAGTCAGACATGGCCCTGGGGTTAAAAGAGGCTCATATGTCACAGGTTGACCTCAGATGCTCAAGCCCCAGACACTAGACACACTTGTGGGCAATGGAATTGTGGATCATGTGCTCACAAGAAGTGCATCCCTTAAAACTGCAGCATTTTTCAGAGATGGCCACAACACCACAATAGGACTGTGCCAAAAGAACAACAGGTTCTAAAATTTACAAGTGTAACAGCTACATGCTCTACCTGAAGTACAACAAATCACTTGAACACTTAAAACACTTTAAACACCTTAAGCACTTCAAATAACAGAGAAATAATTTATATATATATATATATATATATATATATATATATATATATATATATATATATATATATATATATATAGGTTCATAGGTTCATAGGTTGGTACTAGGCTATCGGCTCTAAGGCCTATGCAAGCCTAGCTATAACAATTCCCTGGATATTTCTTCCCACAATATTTACTTCCCCGGGCCCCTGTCTAGCAGAGTGACTGACATGATCCCCAGGGTGAATTTCCTATCTCCCATCCAGTCATCAAGGTTCCTTTTGAAGAGGGCCAATGAGGTGCTCTGCTTGACATGTATGGGCAGTCTATTCCAGAGTATGGGGAGTCTCTGGGTCAGGAACCTATCCCTCATGTTTTGTTCATTGAGATGATAAGATGATAGATCCCTGGAGCATGTGGCTCTGAGGGATTGGGATTTCTTTAAGTGGAGCATGTCCAACCGCTCAGAGTTTGACATGACCTTGTATGTTAAGCAGAGATCACCTCTGAGTAGACGATATGCCACAGAGTATAGCTGGAGTTTTTTTAGATGGTCAGCATATGGCATCTGCTTTAGGCCTGTGATTCTTTTAGTGAGGTATTTCTGTGGCCTTTCCAGCTATTGCAGATGTCTTGTGAGGTACATACCAAACAGGGCATTACACTCTATAATGGGTTTAATGAGGGATGAGTACAGTGGGACAATGACCTCCTTTTTTCTGGATGAAAAGCCCTTAGTGATGAGGTGTGCCACATAGAAGTATTTCCTGACTGTTGTGGCGATGTGGTTATCGAAAGTGAGACCACTGTCCACCTGTGTCCTTAAGTCTCTCATCACACTTTCAATGTTTAGTGTCCTGCCACCTATGTGATAATTCATGGGTACATGTTTTTTTTCCAAAGGGGATAACTATACATTTCTTGGCATTAAGCTTTAGCCCATGGATCTGGCACCAGGCATCTGTTGCTGTAAGGCCCTTTTGTAGAATATCCACATAATTTGGGGATTCAGTAATGGCTCCCAGTTTGCAGTCATCTGCAAACTTTGTTAGCCAGAGTCCCTTAGTGTTGGCCTGTGCTTCAGAGAAGTAGATGCTAAACAAGAGTTGTCCCAGGACTGAACCCTGAGGTACTCCACTTGTCACTTGTCTAGAGCTGGATTTGGAGTCGGCTACTTTTACAGTCTGGGTTCTGTCAGTAAGCCAGTTGGCGACCCATCGAGTGACGTAGGGATTCATGCCCAGCTTAGTAAGTTTGTCTATGATTCCAGAGTGGGGGATGGTTTTGAAGGCCTTGGTGAGGTCCAGATAGGCTGTGTGGACCACCTTACCCTCATCCACAGCTCTGGAGACTGATTCGAAGAAGTCAATCAGATTCAGGAGACAAGATCGGCCCTTCACAAACCCAAACTGGGTGGGGTCCAGTGTTTGAAGGTTGCCGATGTCTTTGTTTATAAGTTCCATGATAATGCGTTCCATGCTCTTGCAGATCAGGCTTGTCAGACTGATGGGACGCTAGTTCCCAGGATCCAAGGTGGATCCTGCCTTGTGGAGCAGGATAACTGTAGCTGTGCACCACTCAGTGGGCACAAAGCCTGAGGTGAGGCTATGATTAAACATGACACTTAGATGAGGTGCCAGTTCATTTTGTAGTTCATGTAGTACACAGCCTGGGATGTCATCTGGTCCCATGGATGCTGTAGCTTTGGAGTGTGCGGTTTCTACCTGTGTGGCTGTGATTATCGGAATTTGGCAATCTTTTGGTATTGATATGGGCCCTTTAGGGGGTGAGAGGGGGGGTGAAGTTGGCACTAAATCGATCTGCCAGAATATTGGCAATATCCTTGGGATCAGTATATTTAATGTCATTCTGTTGTAGCTCAGGGCAGATCTGAGCATTGCCATTTAGATTCTTGACATATCTATAGAATGCCTTGTGGTTGTCTTTGGAATCTTTGGCAATTTTATTTTCGTAACTAGCTTTTGAGGATTTTATGAGGGATCTCAGCTTCTTACTGAGGCTGGTGAGGGAGTTTTTTGCATCCTGGGATTTTCCTCTTTTCTGCAACAGTTTCTTCCTTCTGTTGTATAGTTTGTTTATAGCAGGGGGCCACCAGATTGGCTTCCTTTTTTGGAGAAGAGCATCTTGGTTCTATTTGGGATGGCACGGTTCATGCACGAGTGGATGTGCTCGTACAATGCCTTAGTGTAGGATTCTGCAGTCGAACTTCCAGATCCCATCTCATTGGGTGTTGTGAAGTTTGTCACTTCTGACTTCAGTAGCATGAAGTTGGTTTTGGAGAAGTTTTTTAAGGAGGTTTCCTTACTGGGGGGGGGGGGGATGTGGATGTCAAGGGTGATTTGCTTATGGTCAGACCTGACCAATGAGGGGGTGACCACTGGTGTGGAGCAATCTATCTCCCATGTTGGTAATGACCAGGTCTAGGATATTGGTGCCCCTGGTGGGACAATGGATTAGTTGATCCAGGACGTTGGAATTTATGAATTCCAAGAACCGTTGGGAAAAGGAGTTGGTACCCAAGTAGTTTTCCCATTTAATGGCAGGGTAGTTGAAATCACCTAGTATTAGGGTGTTTAGTTGTATTTTAATATTTTCCAGTATGTTTAGAAAGGTGTAGTGAGAATCTTGGGGCATGGTGGGGGATCTGTAGCAAGTTACAATTTGGATTGCAGTCTTAACTAGTGTTAGTTGCACCTGTAGAATTTCAGATGCATTGTGTTGGGCAACTAGCCTGGAGGTGTGAATATCCTTGGTGAATATAAACACTCCTCCACCTTTAGTGTTTTGGTCTTGGTTTTGTGGCCGAAAAATGTGGTAAGAATTGTAGCCTGGTATTGCAGGGGTGCTGTCTGGAGCCTTGTACCAGGTCTCAGTTACTGCACAGATATCGATGTTCTCCATTTTTAGGAGTGCCTCGATAGAGTGCATTTTGAGGTTTAGACTAAAAAAGGCACTATAGGGGTGGCAAGAGCTTTAGCCAGTAACCTGAATCCCAGGGGTGACAGGTGCAGACCATCTCTGGCAAAGCATCATGGTTTGTCGATCATGTCTTCCCAGGCAGACAAATACTGGATCCCCTTTGAATGACACCAGAAGCTTAGCCAATTGTTGAAGTCAATTATTTTGTCCTTATACTGTGGTATCATTCTGGGTGAAGGCAGGATGCTACTCAGGGCTAGGGTCATACCTGCCTGGGTCACATGATCCAAGAGCTCTTCCATGTCTATTTCCATGTAGTCCAGGGAGGTACGTCTCAAGTCATTCACTCCACATATATATATATATATATATATATATATATATATATATATATATATATATATATATATATATATATATATATATATATATATATATATATATATATATATATGTATATATATATAAATAATAACAGATAGAGATAGAGATATAAGACATGCCAAAAGGTATTAGCAGAAGGGAGGAGGAGAGATGGAAAACAGTAATTATGCTAGATATACTGAAAAAGGTAATCCAAAGTTAACAATAGGCTTAAAGACAAAAATTCACTCTCACTGCTTGAGACTGGCTCTGCATCTTGACACGATGGTGACAAATGAGATTTGCAGAGTTAGGGATGGTACAGAGCGTTATGAGTAGAGGGAGGAGCTCAAGATTCGGATCCTAAGTCTTGTTAATGCAACCGAGTCAGATCCGAGGATCAGATCCTAGACCCATTTGTGATGAAGAATGAAAAGGACAAAATTTGATTGTCTTGTTTAGTGTTACTATTATGGGAAGGGCTTTTTTAAACTTAAGATGCACACTAGGTGTAGGGGCAGCAGCAGGATGGGGATAGCACATGTTCTGAAGGTGGAGCAGAGGAGATGACAAATTTGAGCTGAATGTGGTCACGTCATGGGTAGTGCATCAGAAATGGAATTTGTTTCCTTTTCTGATGTACTAAGTATCAATGTGTTATTTTTGTATGATGTGTCATGCTGCATGTTTTGCATATCAATCAAGTGACATTTCAACCATTTCTTCTATAATGATATATATATGTGTGTGTGTGTTTGTGTGTGTGTTTGTGTGTGTGTGTGTGTGTGTGTGTGTGTGTGTGTGTGTGTGTGTGTGTGTGTGTGTGTGTGTGTGTGTGTGTGTGTGTGTGTGTGTGTGTGTGTGTGTGTGTGGTGTGTGTGTGTTAGTGATTAGGGGTATTTTCTTTTTCCTGAATCCCAAAATTAAATTTATTCACTTTTGCAAATAGGACTAAACCATAAAAAATACATACATACATACAAATATTTCAAGCATGGGCATTACTGCCCTTCTAGCTTACCAATACACCAAAACACTTGTTCCCACAATAAGTGTCCAGGCTGTTCTTAAAAATATCTAAACTAGTACTTGCTTTAATGTAATTTGGTAGTCTGTTCCATGCATGAGCTACTCTGTCAGAGAACCATTTAGTAGACTTCTCATTTCTATAAAAATCTTCTACACGGGCTGTCTGATGATTCTCTAGTACCTTTTAATAACCCCAAACATTCCCAGAGGTAGTCTCTAAATGCCCTCTATACCTGAATAAGATCTACTCTTTAATATCTATAAAAGACACTGTACAAGTTCAGATGTTTTAGTCTTTCATAATAACTTACATTTTCAAATCCATGGATGCCCTTGGTATATTTCCGCTGTACTCTTTCCAGTTTACTCATGATTGTTTTCTTATAGGGTTTCCATATTGTTATTCCATACTTAAGTTTGGGTCTAATGTAACTAACAAACAATGACATCATCATTTTAAATTTCCTAGACTTAATAAATCTTTTTATACAGCCTATAGTTCTATAACTATCATTAACCAATTGGTTGATATGATTAGAAAAATTCATAGCTGAATCTTCCCATATACCCATGTCCTTAAATGAGTCTACAGTTTCAATCACTGTATGTTGTAATAAATATTTAAAATTTATGTCTCCCAAATCGCATATGCTTAGTTTTTGAAGTATTTATCAGCATATTACAGCAGAAATATACCAAGGGCATCTATGGATTTAGACAACTTAGAAATATTACAAAAAAGCTATCCTCTTAGATAAAAAAACACTTTTACTTCCAACTACAGCAAAGAATCCACAAACATTCTGATCTAGCGTTAACAAACTACTACACCCAGGTCAATCTATCACACCTAACCCTCAAGGCTCCAACCTTGAGAATCCAACACAAACTGCCAATGCCTTCAATTCTTTTTTCACAGATGCCATCCAAACTCTTGCTAGTCAACTATTTCCAGGTACCTCAAATCTACCAACCTCTTCTACTTGCCCACTTCCATCATTTCAGTTACAATCTGTTTCTACTTCCTTTATTTGCTCTCTTCTCCAAAAACTAAAACCTACCACCAACTCTGCTGACCAACTACCATCAGAATACCTGCAAAAAGGAGCCAAAGCCAGAGCCTACCCCATTTCCATACTGATAAACAGAACCATAAGAGAAGAAACTATCCCAACTATTTGAAAAATCTCTCACATTATCCCCCTAGATAAAGGTGGTAACTGCAATGACTTTTCAAACTATTGTCCTATAGCTTTACTCTCCCCACTGGCAAAATTAATGTAAAAATGTGTCCATAAGCAACTACTTAACCATTTTATCCAAAATAACTTACTTGCCAACTGTCAACATGGATTTAGACCATTCCACAGTACCACCACTGCACTGCTATCCTTTACAGACTGCATTAATAAAAACCGTAACAATATTCTTTCCTCTGCAGTCTTTATAGATTTATCTAAAGCTTTTGATATGGTTAATCACCAGCTCCTTTTAAATATACTTAAATCCCTTTCTTTTGAACCTTCAGCCTTAAATTGGTTCAAATCTTACTTAGACAATAGACAGCAGGCTGTACTATAGGGCAACAATCTATCTACACACCTCCCCACTTCCCTTGGTGTTCCTCAGGGCTCCATATTAGGCCCACTGCTATTTTCCATTTTTATTAATGACCTCCACTTAGCAATTCCTCATGCCACCTGTATTCAATACGCAGACGACTCCACTATAATTTGTTCAGCTAATTCTCTTCTGAGCTACAGTCCCTTACCCAAAAAGCATTTAAGACAGTAGAACAATGTTTTTTTTAAATTGCTGCCTCCTCCTGAACCCCCAAAAAACTAAACTTCTACTTTTTACTCCAAACCGAAAGTCAACCCCAGCTTATTTCACACTCATATCTAAGAACGGCACTCTCATATCTCCTGACCCAACTACCAAACTTTTAGGAATAACTATAGATAGCAACCTGAACTTTCATACTCATATTAACAGCACAATAAAAACAGTCAACAAGAAACTGGGATCCCTCTATAGAATCAAACCCTTTTTTACACCATTAGCCAGGACCGCTATAGCCAGAAATCACTTAATCTCCACTCTCCTCTATGCTTCACCTATATACACTAATCTTTCAAAAAACAACCTCAACAAACTGACAATTTCCTATAATAATATTGCTAGATTTTCCACTGGCTCTCCTTTTAGAACTCATCATTGTAGCAATCTAAAACAACTAGGATGGCTAGAGTTCCAAAATCAGCGTCTATTTCACCAGCTTGCTATTACCCATAAGAGCCTGTATCACCCCACCAATACTGCTACACTCTCTACTCTCATTACCCCTTACAACAATCTTAAGAATCTACACTCCTCACATAAACTACTTATTGGTACTAGCAGATTCAACAACTTAGCAGGAGACTCTCTGTTCTCTAATACTGTAGGAAAACACTGGAACCTACTTCCCACTGAACTCCTATCTCTGTCCCCAGTAACACTTTTTAAACAGAAACTAAAACTATTTCTTAGTACACATTGGTTATGCCTTTGTACTAACCATAACTCTTTTTTACTTTATACCTATGCATACTCTTCACCTTTACTATACTGTACTAACTACTGACATCTCCTTAATGATCCATATAAACCATGATATTGCAATTTAAATATATGTATATATGTATATAGTAAACATATTTTTGTACATTACCTTTACTATTTGTATTATGCTCACCATTAGTATTGTATTTTTATTAATAACAGCTGTGTCAAGCTTGTACTGTTGCAACATTTATTATTATATTGTGTGTGTGTGTGTGTGTGTGTGTGTGTGTGTGTGTGTGTGTGTGTGTGTGTGTGTGTGTGTGTGTGTGTGTGTGTGTGTGTTGGAGCTTTTCTCCCCGGGCCTCTACTGAAAATGGACATGTATCAGTTAGACTAGCCCGGTCAACAAATGTAAAATAAATAAAATAAATAAATATTATTCTCCTGTGCCCAAATGATCAATTTAGTCAAGTTATTTTGCAGACATGCCTTATCTGTAACATATGTAATCAGTTCCCCCAGTTTCAGGTTGCCTGCATATAGACTGTAGAACACCTCAGATGAAAAAGTTAGGTCTGAAAGATACAATCTAGACAGGTAAGGGTCTAGGGCAGAGGCCTGTGGGACACCCTGACTGTAACCAATAATTTCACCTGTCCATTTGCTGTATGATACTTGTGCGAGTTATATTCTTCAGAGATAATTGTTCAAGTTAAAGAATTTATGATGATCACATATGCTGCGTTTAATCTGCTTTTCCATCTACAAAATGCTTGACTGTGACAGATAGATTGCCTGGAATGCTATAAATAGAATGGCACTTATTGCAGAGCTTGCGTTTGCTTAACTAAGATTTTAGTTTAAGACTAGATAACTGTTTTAAACTATTTTTTTAGAGCTGGTTGAATTACAGCATTTTGCTGTCATTTGACTTAGTATTTATTTATTTAGATTTATTAACCAAGCTGCAGCTCTGATCACAAGGGCAAGTTTCAGTCAGAGCCTTGTTAAAAGAAAAAAAAAACACAGTATCATGAGTAGCATAAACATGTTACAGTAATTGTTTAAAAAATGGCATTACCATTATTAACAGCTAAATAGCAACAGAAAGTATGATTATTAAAATTTGGGAAAAAAATTAAATATAAAGAGCAAGAAGAAAACTTTTGCCACCCCGGTCATTCTTGGAAGTCCATTTCCTGAATATCACTTTCCACTACCCATCACTACCTTAGTCTCATAGTTAGGGCTCCTATGTATCTTCTCAAGGATGACATAGCTGTTTATTGTCTTTCATAAGCACACTCTCTCTCTCTCTCTCTCTCTCTCTCTCTCTCTCTCTCTCTGACATTCCTGATACATTTTTCTCATGTGTACACAGAAGATTTAGGGAACAGGTTTGCCTTTGGCTTTCAAGAAAAATTAAGAAGCTCGCGAAGTAGAGGGCTTTGGCCTGGTCTAACTGTAAACAAAACCAGAATGATAACCATGTGCTTCAAAATTGCATTGACCTAAGAAAAGAAACTAGAACTGCTTCGAAATCAGCTAAATCTGTCTGTTTGTGCAATAAACAAATGTCATATGCTGGAAATCCTAAAGAATATTGGAAAGACCTAAAGCAAGTCACATGTCACATCTGTAACACTTTTCATTCAACCTCTATGGCTAGTGGAACTATCAACAGCAACCCTGCAGAAAATTATAAAATAATCTCATTGATAAAATTGCTTAATATCGAGTGTACTGATACAGCTTGCACTGATTTTACTATCAAATTAGTGAGTTTGTTTTTACTGAATTAGTTTACTGGTTCCTGCTGATGCCAGAAGGTTTCTAGGCGAGTTGTTTTATAATGAAATGTGAATACTCAGTAGCAAGTCCACCCAAACATTATACTAAAACTGAACTCCAAACAGTTATAGATACCTCTGCCTCCACTGTCATTCATTCAGTATCATAGACCAGCACTTCCCTACAATTTCTCTAGCCAGCCTGATTGAGATGGGTATCTTGAGACAGTGTATGAATTGTCTCATGCTGTCTGACAGTCATCTATTTCTCAGACAGCATAATACATTGTGTGTGAGCTCTACATATGTAATATCCTTGGAGGCAAACATCTCACACACAGTATACTCAGACACCAAAATTATTAGCAGTACACCATATATTACACCTCTCCAAGCCAATCACAATACGCAAAATCCATCATTCTGAGGTTCTAAAGATTAACTTGCCTAAACCTCAAAGACCTCCAAAACGCAACACAGGCACAAAGCACACTCAGCATATTAAGCCTACTTCCTCACATTGCACAAGGAGTCCCAAAGTCATGGATGCTGAGCCAATAAGGCAGTCAACAACCTAAGCAAACATTCTTGCTATAGGTGGCACCATTGTAAGACATACAGATGTGCATTTACCAGGTTGAGTAAGGAAAGAGTGACAGGGTGCAAATATCCATCAGATCACGCATCCACTCAAGTCCTTGAACAACAAGTCTTTGTCATAATTAATGCCGGTATCAATTACTTAAGTGTACCTCCCTAGATTATATGAAGAGAGACATGATGGACCTCTCAGACTATGTGTCCAAGGCAGGTATGAGCCTAGCATTTAGCAGAATTCTACCTTCTCCAAAGATGATGCTGCAATATGAGCAAAAAATAATTGACTTCAATAATTAGCTTAGTTTCTGGTGTTATTCAAAGGGGGTCCAATATTTGTCAGCCTGGAAGAATATTAACTGACACACTGCCCAAGCTCCATACTAAAACACAGGAATCCTTCTTGTCTATTGATAGCCATCTAATCTTAAATCCAAAAAAAAAAAAAACAAACGCAATGACACAACTGAAACCAAACTTCTCCATCACCTCCCATAACAACACACCTATCTTAGTGGAAGACCACACTAAACTACTCGGGGTCATCATTGATGACCAGCTAAAATTTGACCAGAATGTACTAAATAACATTAAAAAAACACCAAAAACTTGGTCTTCTTTATAGAAATAAAAAGTTTCTCTCTAGAAAAGCTAAAATTGCTCTATCACATGCCTACCTTCTACCAACCCTTCTCTATGGCACTCAGATTCTCACCAACCTGCAGACCTCACTTATATCCAAACTTGAATCCACCTATAAAAAAGTAGCAAAATTTGCTACTGAACTACCATCCTCTTCTCATCACTGTCTAGCACTACAAAAACTGAAATGGTTAGAATTCCCCCATAACCTAAATCTCTCCCTGCTCCAAATAATCCATTCTATCCTATTGCAGCCCACCTTTTGCCCTGCCATATCATCCATCATCTCATCCTACATCCCGGCTAGAATACTCCGGACCTCTGACCAACACCTCTTGTCCATAACGAAACCTAAACTCAACATAGGACAAAACCTGTATAGCTATTACCCTGCCAAAAACTGGAATAAGCTCCCACTTGACATCCGAAACACTAGGTCCAAACTACTACTCAGAAAGGCTGTGAAAAACCACTTTAGCAAAAATAAACTATGTCTCTGCAATCAGCCCCCTGACTGACCCATCTCTCCAGACCAGCCAATTACTTTCTTTCTCCTGCAAGTATCCCACCCAACCCCCATCCTAAATCTCTCACCCTTCATCACTGCTAAATCTTTCACATCTTTCACCCCCAACACTTTGATTGTACTGATGTCAGTCTCCTCAGCAGTAGAATGTCTAAAACTCACTTTTACACTTTAACCTCTACTCACTGCTTATTTTTAAATTCTGTATTATTTTTTTTCTATATACTGTATTTCTCTTTATTAACTATTACAGTATATGTAGTTAGCTAACATTGTATATACCCTCTAAGCAGTATTATGTATTGTGTGACTCACTTAGATGTTTTATGTTTCATACTTTTGTACTTGTTTATGTTTGAACCGTGGAGCTTTTCTACCCGGGTCTCCACTGAAAAAGGGCCTCGTCCCAGATGGACCAACCCGGTCAACAAATGTCAAATAAATAAATTAATTAATTAATAAATGATTGACAGACCATGCTACCTCATCAAGGATGGTAGCATCTGTCCCCATCTAGGGTTTTGATTATTGCCAAAGACATTCTTCACCGCATAGTGCCTTTTTAGGCAATGCAAACCTGATAAACTGACCAACATAAAGAAACAAGCAAAGGAAAATATGAAGGTGTTACTGGTCAGTGCCAAGTGCCTGTACAAGAAACTCCACTCCCTCCAAGCCCCTCTCATCCTGGAAGACAATGATGTCTGCGCAGTGACTGAGACATGGTTTAAAATAGCAGAGAGCACTCCGGCTGTGCAGGACTATAATACTTTCCACACGTTTAGACCAGCTACTTCGCAGGAGGAGAAAAAAGGTGGAGTCATTATCAGTCAACATTCAGAAGAGACTTGTATCAAGACTGGTAAAGCAACATGATACATTAGATATTATTCATGCCCAAATAACCATCAGAAATATCCTCTACTATCCTTTATAACCTAAGAAAGCCACAACACCTAGTTATTCCTGGACTTTGTCAATAAAAAACACCCTGGAACAGTTAGTCAGAGCAACCACTAGGTGAAACAACATTTTGAATCTTGTCCTTACTAATATGGGGGCATCTTGAACCACTGGTTGCATATCATCATCACTTGTTAGGTCTGACCATGAAGCAGTCTCCTTTGAAATAAAAATGAAACCAGTGATCCCTTCCACCCAGGTTACCTTTAGAAATTTCTCTAAGGCAGACTGCGTACTCTTAAGTGATACATAGTCAAGTTTCATATCACCATCAAACCCAATTAACTTCACTGAATACACAAAAAATGTACACCACCACACTATACCAGCATGTAAACAGCTGCCAAGATGCAGAGTTACCTGTAGGAACAAGTACAGGGCAAACCCCAGAAACAAACCCACATGGTAGAACCATAATATCAACAAGCTTTATAGTAAAAGGAAAATAATTCTGAAAAATGTAAGAAGAGTAATTCCCAGAATGTTGGAGCCCTTGTCACTGAAATAATCAAACAATTCAGGTGCTTAATAAAATCCATCAAAGCCAAGTCTGAGGCTAAAATCACAATCTAATCCAAAGATATCCACGAGGTATTTTTAGTTGTTGTTCTTCTGGCTTTTCCCAGTTAGGGGTTGCCACAGCAGAACTCTGGTCCACTAATGATTGGCAGTAGATTTTTACAGTGCCAAGGTGCCAGTCCAATGCCCAAATGTCAACAAAGGCACGCCCATTCACGCATGTGTTTCGAACGCCACTCGAAGGACATGCAGACTCTACACAGAAGACGCTCCAGCCAAGAATCGAACAGGAGAACCTTTTGCTGTGAGGCGACAATGCTACAGCTGCACCAGCTGATGTTCAGAATTTGTAAAACACATAACAGCAACACACCTAGTTAATTGTGAACAAAGATATAGCCAATCTACTGGGTGATTAATTCAGTTTTAACCATAAAGATATA